>NC_089751.1:9317134-9352134 GCF_040412425.1 Macrobrachium rosenbergii
CTGTCATCTATTACTTGTTGTTTAGCTCACCTCAGCTAAAAGCTCAAGTTTATTTTTTTTATTTATTTATTTATTTATTTTTTTTTTTTTGGCAAAGCGTGTCTGGGTATCTATATGTATGTAAGTCTGGTACAAATTACTCATATTTTTTACTTCTTCACCAGAACCACTGGATCATTTTCGGTCGGTCTTGCCACAAACAACAATTGGGCAAAGGGATTAAAGGTAAGCATACGTGGCGGCCTGTCAGTGACAAAGGATTTTGCAGTCACGGAGCTTTTCATATTTTCCGAAACCGTTGTTAATTCTTCTGATCCACTGATTAGTGTTATGTAAATTCCTAATCAAAGTTTACATCGTAAAAAGGCAGTGCAGTAACAAATTCAGGTTGGTTAAATCCATTATGGATTGATCTGTCTTATCTACAGAACACCTGTTATATTTTTACTGAGATTGAAACGAACCATATATGAAAGTGAATAAATCCGTAGGCAATGAAGTCCGAGAGCAAAAGGGTATCAACACATAATCACGAGATTCCATGGAAAATTTCGTAAAATTTAAAATTGTCTAGATAGTGTTGGCGAAGAAAAACAAACTATAGCCTGGGAACTGACATTACAGTGACAATCAATTGTCAGTTGCGGCATATGTTCATGAGTACGTTTGTTCGTTCATAAATTTCTCTCCTCAATGACATTGGGATTATATATAACTTTTTTTTTTATTTCTTGCAAACGCAATGGTTTTAATGGAAGAAATTCGAATTCAAATGAGAACGAGAGAATATTAACATTTTCTGTGCTCCAAAAAATAAAAGATAAACAGAATGATTAGTCTTTCCAGTTAGTAAACACAAACAGCCATAGGAACCTAATTCCAGAAATAGGTAAAAAAAAAAAACCTTCAAAAATGTCATAAAGAGATCGTGAAATATGATTCGGAGAATTTCCTTTTTGATACCTGTCATTCAAAGCTTCCCCCTGACTTGAAATAAATGGATATGGATTTGTAATTAAAGATAGGTAAAAATTACAACTAATGAAGGGGAGGAGATTGGCTCACAACAGAGCATAGATTTGCAACCTATGTGTATGTCCCTGAGTTTAACGATTTTCATATGAATAAACTTCATTTCATTCGGAAGAGAAAGCACTGTTAGGAACTGAACCTCAAAGGATATCAGTCAATATTATCTCCCATGAATCTTTGAGAGATTGAGCATGCATTCGTGAAGCTTGTCTGCTTCTTTGCACCTACACGACTGCACATACATCTTACATTTGATTTTATATATATATTTGATTATATATATATATATATATATATATATATATATATATATATATATATATATATATATATATATACCTACATACATATATATTTGATATATATATATATATATATAATTTAAAATATCTTAAATATTTTTTTTTATAAAATTATCTACTTCGATGAGTTATCAAAGTTGTACGAATTTATTACAAGATATCGTTAAAACAATGCCTTTTATGTAAGACATTTAAGTAACAGGTTTTAAAACTGCGAACAGTCTTTTCCTTCTTATTTAAAAATAAATGAACTAGTGTTTGCTTGTTCAGAACCATATTTGTGTCTTGTTAGAGAAAGCTCTTTTAGCCAAACTGTCTACAGTAAGTACGTTTGACCAATTAACTCAGTTAACACAACTAAAAAATATATGAATATCATTTTTTTACTGAAATTACAGAAAACATCTGTGAACATAAAACTGGGCCAATATTGCAAAAAAAAAAAAAAAAAAAAAAACATATTTCATAGTCTAAATGCAAAAAGTATTGTATTTTTATTTGGCTGAATAAACTGGTTTGTCCTTGACGAAAATAGCTATCTTCAAATAAGGAAAAAATTATCAATAACAACTGTAAATAAGTAACATAAATGCTGAAGTACCGGATAACGAGCAAATAAGAAAATTGTGTACAATAGGCTATCAATAATACACAAGAAATTAAAACCAGTTCATAGACATATAACAATAAGATGAAAAGTTTATATTTGTGGAAGAAAAAATATAAATGACAATGTATACATGGCAAAAGGGTAATAGTAATGATGTGAACGCGTTTTAGCCTATATAGTGGAAAGGAATGGTATTTATGCCCGAAATCCTTCAGTTTACGGTATGAAATTTGGTATGAATGTTGCCTTTTTTATGAGAAAACTGCAGCCGTGAACAATACAATATAGCGACCATCTTTTTGGGATGGCCACCAGTGTATGTGAAACTACCATAAGTACATATCTGGATAAATGCCTGGCAATGCCACCAGTTATGGTGTTTCAGTTCTTGTTCTTGATTCTCGTGATAGAGTTGGCCATTTCGCAACTTGATGTGTTGTATCACTGAGGACACACAAATATTCTTACATTCCAGCCACGCAGTTAAGGGGGATTACAGTTCTCTGATAACTGACATTGTACTGAACTAATGATTGGTTAATGTTAAATTACTTTGTGATGCCACTGAATTAACTACTGCATCCCATATGCCTGCCTCACAGCAATGCACCTGGTAAAAATGTGGGCTATTTTTGGCAGAGGAGAGTGCACTCGAGTGATTCCTATCTACACTTGTTTCAGTTATATATATATATATATATATATATATATATATATATATATATATATATATATATATATATATATATATATATATATATATATATATATATATATATATACATATATATATTTACATATAAATTATACATATACATACATATATTTACATATAAATTATATATATACATACATACATACATACATATATATATATATATATATATATATATATATATATATATATATATATATATATATAACTGGAGAAGCCAAGGCTATGCTCTTCTTCCACACTTCCATAGATATGACATTGTATTAGATTTCAATTGCAGAAAAAGGCATGGTAGGCACGAATTTTCTTAATTAAGTCTCAGCCACCTTTAGAAAAACCAGTCTCAAATTTGGAAATCTGATCTACAAGTATTAGAGAAATAAGTGGTCTGATGTATCACCAGAAAAATACAACTGGTTCTTTAGATAAAGCTAGACGATCTCTCACACAAGTGTAGACCATGCAAATTGATTTCACTAGCACAAAGTGCACTGAAGGACCGAAAATGTCAAATGAAGTGACCATCTAGCCCACCATATTTGGGCCCAGTGTAATATCCGTCAGCCAGAACCTCAGTGGCCTTCCAAGTGTGAAGATTTAAAAGAAGATAACAAGGAGAGTATCGCCTTGACGACCCTTGAACCACTTTCTAAAAGTGACCGGGAATTGACAGTATGTGGATGCATGACAAATAGCATGTGATGAAAGGTGCAAATGTGCAAATTATAGAATATGCTGTAACTCCACTCTGCTGTTGAAACGCATCAGATTTAGTCAGGCAGGCTGTGGGTTAATGCCACGTTATTTATGTGTTTTCGTATCAAATTTAGTATAGTCGTGGCGATAAACCTGTAAATTGTTACCATAATCAACTTATTCAACATATATAACAAAACCTTGGTACATGTCTCATGTTCGGGGGTCGTCTAGCGACCACCTGAGAAAATGGCCACCATATTGGAATTTCCAATACCTAGCATTCTTTTATGATATATTACAAACTAGATATTCAAGACAAATATCATAAAATAAGAATCTTTACTGAAGAAAGGAAGACAATGATTAAAGAAGTGTAAAAATGCAATTGGCGTACGATATGAAATGCCAGTCCTAATATCAAAATACCACTATGAGAAACGAAACAAAGAACCCAAATGGAACTTTTGAGCGACAGATCTAAAAAAAAAAAGCTGATAAGATAAAGATGCAGCGTAACCAATATTTGTTACCAAAAATAAAAAATGATAATCAGTATCAAAAATATGCCGCTTTAATAATGGTAAGTTTAAATAAAATGGCAGAACTGCCATCTCAGTGCATAGTTTTATAAGAGCATGGTTATACAACCACTGAAAAATGTAACTGATTATAATTGTAATTGTTTTTACTGAACAAATAACTACTTAAAGTAAATCACGAGTTCCCATAGTAACAAATAGTTCTTGTATATTAGTGCTTTGTTTCATCTATCTATCTTATTATCTTATGTCTATATATTTTTTCTATATATAAAAGTGAATGTTTGTAAGTTTGTCTGCCAAGAAATACGAACAGCTTGACACACCCAGACAAAATTTGGCACGTGGCCCCTATGTGACCCCAGGAAGGTTACAACTCAAAATCAAACCCCTACCCCCGTTACAGACATCAAACACAGACAAACTGCATGAAATTTTCGTTTTTACCAATTTCGTCAGGCTTTCCTTCAGGTGCTGTATAGGTTAATGGTCGTCAACTTTTCGCCTGAGTGCTCCAGGTTTTCTTCCGGCGCTCTCAGACATGTGATTACCCGGCAACAATAAACCCCCCTATAACATCAATTGTTTTTTATCAGAATTTACGTATTTTTATCATAATTTACGGTAATTATTAATATAATTGTTTATTACCTCGATAAAATCAACACTGAAAACCCCATATCGACAATTTCTATAATAGATCATTCAGACTTCGGCCTACACTTTCCTTCAGAAACGCCATAGGAAACTGAGACTAGTTCGTTAACACGCACAGGAAACCGAAAACAGTTGCAGCTCTCTTTGCGGTGTTTAAAATTACCATCGTGATAATAATTTAATATTTATACGGCCAACGGGTACTGTATCTCAATAACTTATGGATATTTTGAAGCTATTTGTCAAGCTGACAGCCTACCATCTTGGTTTTATGTGATAACGATCTCATACCAGTCTTGAAAACAAGGTGATAAAAAGGCGACTGAACGATCCCTTGTTAAATGAATTTGTGCGCATGCCCAAACCACACTTCGTCCCCGTAGACCTACTGACATGTCTTTCATCAGTTGCGGTTGTTTTTTTCGTCATTGCTGTGAAATCATACTATTAAATTCTGATCTGACTGAGAGAGAGAGAGAGAGAGAGAGAGAGAGAGAGAGAGAGAGAGAGAGAGCAGGAAGGAAGGTTAACGTTAGCAAAGGTTTTCGCTGACGGTGAGGCAGTTCCCGTGTGATATTCGCATTTAAATATGACTTGATACGATCACTACCGAGGCATTCTTTTGTTCATGAAGGGTATATATAATTCGTCAAAGGCTCCCCTTTATAGTCTCTACAACGATTCATCCGCTATTCTTTTCCATGAGTGAATCTTTTCACCTACTAACTTTTGAGTGAATCTTTTCACCTACTAACTTTTCGGTATACGTGAATTTCTGTTCGTTGAGGAAGTCTGTATGACACTGCCACCTTTTCCCCGAGAAGAGTCTTCTTTAATGAATTCAAGAAAGAATTATTAATCACGGGAAAGAAAAGAATTTTCAATGACAGTGCACATGTTTTCCACGTCAAAACACTTCAAAGGAGATGTGGGAAAATTTTCCTTAGTCCTTCAATGTTTTCCGGGGCAGCGCCGGGTTGGTCAGCTAATAAAGAATATATTCCAGTTATGAAAAGACAACAAGAAGCAAATTTTGAATTTTATAAACGAAAAAGTTATTTCACTACGTTGCCTAATGAACATCAGTCCTAAAAATATATATTCTCTCGATTTTAATTAATTTTGTAATGAAAACCTAAGCAATTCACTGTTGAGAACAAAGGTCTCTGAAATAGTCAGACTAAAGATATGGTACAAAATATTTTTAAAAACCACAAAATTTAGAAAATGTTACCCTTCCAGTACGACGGAAACACCAAAACAAAATGAAGCGAAAATTGTTCAACAAAGACTAACTGTAAAACAAACCGGATCAAACTCCAAAAACGTTTATAGGAGTAGGGACATTGAAAATTTTGCCGGTCTCCTGACCTATATAT
The DNA here is from genome assembly GCF_040412425.1 of Macrobrachium rosenbergii. Taxonomy (NCBI): domain Eukaryota; kingdom Metazoa; phylum Arthropoda; class Malacostraca; order Decapoda; family Palaemonidae; genus Macrobrachium; species Macrobrachium rosenbergii. The sequence goes on from NC_089751.1 coordinate 9,323,068, forward strand.
AAAATGTAAAAAAAAAAAAAAAAAAACTCTAACAACGAAAACTAAAAAAAACATAAAATCAAAGCATGTAGCCGAAACAGATAGAGCATAGAATACATCTCCAGTCAACTGTAAAAAAGGATACTCTTTTTTTATATAAACTGAATACATGATATATTTTTAATACAAAAAAGAAACACTAATAGGAGCCTGTTCCACTGGGATGGTGCATAGATACAATAACAGGTTACCAAACCATATCTACAGCTGAATAATCTTAATGTGCAATTTACACACACACACACATATATATATATATATATATATATATATATATATATATATATATATATATATATATATATATATATATATATATATATATATATATATATATATATATATATATATATCTTGTTTAACTGTTGATACCTCACACTTGTTTTGATAAACTTAAGTTTGATTTTTCACGTGATTAGTAAGTTTTTTAAGGGATCACTGTTACCTTTAGAGTACTCAGTCGTAATTTTTATTGTGGCTGAAGAGAGGAAATTTTTGAATTCTGCGATTAGTCGTGTAATAACCAGGTACTTGGAACACATCGTGACAAGAGTTAAGAAGTGGTGTGTGGAGCAATAGTAAAGAAAAAGACAAGTAACAAGTGGGGATGCTTTCATCCAGTCTCCTGAAACAGATTCGATGGCCACTTGTCACATGGTCAAATGAGCTAATTAATCGTCGTAACCACATTCACACTGAAGAATCTAGGCGTAAGCAGTTCTAAATGCCATAAAAATTGGTCTATTTTATAGAGATAAAAAACTAATTCTTGGCAGTTATAACATGGCTAGAAAATGCCTACCAGAAATAGGAATATGTAGAGGTTCTGTTGTTCGTGAAAAGAGACTGAAGATACTACCATAGTAAAAGACATGTATTGCACGAAAAGAGAGAGAGAGAGAGAGAGAGAGAGAGAGAGAGAGAGAGAGAGAGAGAGAGAGAGAGGGTCTTAGAATTCAGGAAGTGTTAAATACACAACACACACGCACACACACACGTACATACACACACACATATGTGATGATGAAAAGTTAAAAATTATTTTTCCAAACAGAAGTGCAATGATGGGAATGGAGATTTTAGTGACAAACTTAAAAAAAGTAAAAAATGCGCCGAAGTTTCTTCGGGGCAATCAAGTTTTCTGTACAGCCGCTACAGCGTATAATCAAGGCCACCGAAAATACATCTATCTTTCAGTGGTCTCGGTATAATGCTGTATGAGCCGCGACCCATGAAACTTTAACCACGGCTCGGTGGTGGTCTATCCTATATTGATGCCAGAAGCACGATTATGACTAACTTTAACCTTAAATAGAATAAAAATCACTGAGGCTACAGGGCTGCAATTTGTTATGCTTGATGATTGGAACGTGGATGATTAACATACCAATTTGCAGCCCTCTAGCCTCAGTATCTTTTAAGACCTGAGGGCGGACAGAAAGAGTGCGGACAGAGAAAAAGTGCAGACGGACAGACAAAGCCGGCACAATAGTTTTCTTTTACAGAAAACTAAAAGTAGCATAGGGTATATAAAGGCCTTTATCGCAGATTTTCCACATACAACACAAAATTGCGCATGTCTGAATTAGGACTTCCATAACTAGCAAATTTTTTACAATAAATTCATATATCTACGTAAAATGTCCTGTATAAAACTTTTTTTTTAGAAAATCGTAGAGTAAAAGACATTCTCTCTCTCTCTCTCTCTCTCTCTCTCTCTCTCTCTCTCAAACTGCTATACATCTTTTAACGGTTCATGTAGCCTGCCTACAGCGAAGTTCTCCACCCACCAGCATCCATTGTCACATCCATCCTTAATCAACCTTTATTCATTGAAATTGACATTTATTTCCTACTGGGTGATAGACAGTGGGTAGTAACAAAATCAAGGCAGATTTATGAGGTCTACTTACTCCCTTGCTGTAATTGCATTAACCTTTCTGGTTCGCGTTTGCCTGACTTTTATTTTCGTTGGCGTTTAACATCAACTGATGTTAGAATTAGACAGATGAGTAGGAATTAATATTCAACTCTATTTCATAGTGTTTCACAAAAATATATATTTTCAAGTTTCCTCCGGTAATATGAGAAAATGAGCTACATTTCTATATAAAACATTATTAGTTGACGACATATATAAACTTTTCTTTTGTCAAATATTTAAGATAAAAAAGTTTCATATATGATTTTAATACTCTTAATACTGTTTTTTTTTACATATATATTCAAGTATGAATTTATGAATGTATATACATATATATGTTTGTGTGTGTGTGTGTGTGTGTGTGTGTGTGTGTGTGTGTGTGTAAATATACTTGGCATCAGGACAATTAACCCCCATGGAAAATTACTCCCCGCATTATATTCTGTTTGGAGAAAAAGATAACTTTTAAATAAAAAAATAATAGAATTTTTCGTAAAAAGTGCCATATTACCTATAACTTATCAATCGTTACACTAATAATTGCATATTATATATTCCTTAAAAATATTTGCATTTTTAATCCATTTATACATACATATATATATATATATATATATATATATATATATATATATATATATATATATATATATATATATATATATATATATATATATATATATATATATATATACATATATACATATATATATATATATATATATATATATATATATATATATATATATATATATATATATATATATATATATATATATATATATATATATATAATGTCACAGCGCAACTCTAGTAAAGGAATAAAAATACCACACGCTCAAGGGTAAGAACCACATTACAGAGAAAAATACACAGAGGTCAAGGCAAAACAAATTGGAATAAGACAATGAAACTATCAGGTGAGACTCGGCAAAAAAAAAAAAATCCTTTGCAACATAGTTTGAAGTCTAAAGTTGTTTATTTTTATTTTTTCTTATAAAACACGTGCAATGAGATAATCAAAAGATGGTACCTGAGCTAATCATTTAAATCTATAATGAGGAATATAATGCAACTCAAGTTTTAATCCTATACTTTAATGCGAAAGGCAAAATCGGGAACAGATAAAAACACAAGAAAAATGTAAAAATAATCCCTCCAGATAAGCAGGTCTTCAGATATCCTGAAACATTTTTTTTTTCAATTTACCCATTCCATGAGCAGTCGTAGAAGAGATGGACGAAAATATAAAGCCAAGAATAACACCATGAATTTTCAGTGAATTGCAAGACATGAAAGAAACATGGTCGAGGAAAATGGGGATATAACGCCTTCGGCCTATTAAGTAAATTCTGAAACTTGGTAGGGTTCAAATTCATCCACAATAATTTGCACCATAAAGTAGAGCAATTTAAATCATTCTTTGCTAAGAGAATCAGCAATCATAGGTCTCTATCTGGTAATAGGATCGACACCAATAGCGTAGCTCCAAACGGATGAATAACAACCTTTGTTTTCTATGGCAAACATGCATCACCAACATGTGGTATAAAAACGTAGTGGGTAAGATCGTTACACTTATGAGCACCAGAGATTGCATTTACATGATCACTATAGTGCCTACCATAAACTGCGCCTTACTATCTATTTGTTAAGGATTCAGTAATAATGCTTCGAAATACACAAAACTAACTCTTCATAAAGGAAGATATAAAGAAGTTTTACAGAATAAAGTTATAATCAACGGCTACTAAGACTTCTGAGATATTTCTCCCGATTTCCTAATTACTTTCCGGAATTTTTGCTGGGTTGCATTATAGACGAAGTCTGAATGTTGGAGCAGAATTCATTTGAATAATTGTTCAAAGGATTTGTCTTATGTTATGATATATTAAAGGAAAAGTCAATAAGGTGACACTTACATTATTTTTTTAAAGATGTTAGTCCCCAAAATTCCAATTCATTGTAGTTTAAAAACTAGGATGCCTAATGAACCTATATACATGGTAATGGGCCTAGCAACTTCATTCCAAAACACCTACTGGATACGTGAATATTAGGCAAAGTCTCATTGACATAAATTATCACGTCTTGCTAGATAACACTATTTCATCTTCTGTTTTAATCATCCATGAGTCAGATAACCGAGAGCAACGTTGTTTCTGTGGTTAAAACCCTCTAAAAATTTATGAATATTCCTTTTCCTCCTTTTAGTGAGTTGGTGCCAGTGTTATCCTTCCTGATGTAAGGAAATCCCTTAGGATGAAGTCGCTTATCCCTTGACCTTGTTACCGTTTTTAAAACTACAGCAGCCTTCTAACTACCAGCTATACAGCTCATTGCACAGATCAACGGAGGCACAATATGTTTCAAGGAAGCGTGCCCATCTGCCTATCCTTGCTCAGTAGTCGAAACCTACGTCCTCTCTGAAAGTCATTGATTTACATCCTACAGAATTCATTTAACAATATCAAGTAAAAACAAAAGGCAAGAGGAAAGGAAGATAAAAGGTTTCACCTTAAGTTCGTTTAGAAATGGTAACAGATGTTCTCTAATAACAGAGAAGCTGTCCGACTTAGAGCATTCGTTCATATACACTTTTTTGCCGCCCTTCAGTTCTCGTGATCTCTTTATGATCGCCAGTCTGCCCTATATCCTAAACAAATGGCAACAACATATAACAGAATATACTGCATTTCCAAATGGTACATTGAAAAATAAAATTCTTACGCACGCGAAATTTTATAAAATCTCGTCTGTCACTCACAATCTGAAGAATCTGAATTGCCCTAATCGGTTGAGAGATACTTGTTTTAGAGTAATATTATGAATTAACCTTTTAAACTCTATAATTTTCAAGCCTTAAGTATTTCTTGTTATGTTTAGAATTTCATTCTGTCTTCAACTTACAAGACAATGTGAGTGGATGGATTTATGTTCATAGTAGTAACAAGAAAAGAGCAGGAAGTTTTAACAAAGCTGCCATTCGTCAAAAGGCCTTACTAGTTCACAGTTTCAATTAAAACAAAAGACGCGGGTGTTCAGGTAAGAGGGGAACATCCACAAGGGTGGAATGGACAGTGACTCAGCGCCACAAAGCAGACAGAGAATATTATTGTAGAATAAAGAATATAAAGTGATCAGTCAGGACAAGGGAAATGGAACCTTGTTCCTTTGCACCGAGGGCTCTATCAATATGAAACCAGCACAGGGGAAAATTGGCAGGGAAGGTGATAGGGAGCTGTATGATAGCTGTTAATAAAAGATATTGGTCACAAGGGGAGGCGCAATAAATGTTTTCTGATGAAAGGCGCTGACTGAAATATGCAAGAAAAAAAAAAAGGACTAGGAAAGGAAAAGGAGAGCGACATAAAGGACGATGGAAAAGTTTCGGTGATATCTTTCGAACAGAAAGATAAAATTAAATTTTGTCTGTTTTTTTTTTGTGTTTTTTTTTTGCTTCTGTTCTTTGACCCTAAAGGTATGGATTTATTTCTATTCTTCTGAGGGTGGTTGGCATTTAAACCGATATTATTTAGTTATAAAACAAAAGAATGGGAGAAAAAAATCAACCGTTTTAATCAAACTGTGCGGCCGGCTATTTATCATGTTTTGAGTTTTGCTGTCGTTGTTCATGCACAAAGATGTTGATAGCTGACATCGTTAATATTTATACACACACACACACACACACACACACACATATATATATATATATATATATATATATATATATATATATATATATATTGTCTTATTGGTAAAAAGACGATATAAATATAGATCATATATATATATACATATATATATATATATATATATATATATATATATATATATATATATATATATATATATATATATATATATTGTCTTATTTATTCGTAATGTTATTGGATATTGACTTTGACCTGGAATTCATGTGGCAGGTTTAGCGTCGTGGAAAACACACCCTCACATACTCACACACCCACATACACTCATACAAACACAGATATATATATATATATATATATATATATATATATATATATATATATATATATATATATATATATATATATATATATGTATTTGTATCTGTATCTGTGTGTGTGTGTAGTGTGTAGGTGTGGGTGTTTCGTCCTTAAAAGAGTTATTCTCATGGTTCCCCAGAGGCCTCCATAATACAGACCAACCAATTTAAAAGAATTCCCTTCTAGCTGGTCTTGGCCAGTATCGTGCACGTTGACACATTGACAGAATATAAGGACTTAGGACAAGAGGGCTCTATCTCTTTGTCTACAACGACTACCATAGGTTCAATTCTTATCCTTTACATGCAGATGTGGCAACAATGCATGCTACATCGGCCATCTATTGTGGCAACAACACATTCTATGTCACCCCTTTTCCCCATTACTCTTTTGGTCTTACCTCAGAAAAGACATCTTATTTCGCCTGTCTCTTCACATTTCCAAATCTTCGTTTGTTTATCATGGATGAACCAAATTCAGAAGCAAGTTAAGTGCATACATTTAAGTCCCAGTGAAAAGTTTTAGATTTCAAAACTTTTAGCTGGTAGTTTTATTTCATTAAAGTTGGGAGCCAGTGTGTCTCCCACAAGGAGAGAAGTTGGGTTTGGTTGGCTTGGCTATGGTACCGTGTTTACTGGCTGACCAACAAGGTTCAATTACATTGAAGTAATAACTTTTAAACAATGTTTTTCTTGAAGATCGTTGGTATATGACCTTTTATTTTAGTAGTTACCTTGGGCTACTTAGTAGATATGTTGGGTTACTTCCTCTTTTAATTGGTAGTAGACTAACTGCTTGTATATGATAAAGTCGTATTCAGGTTCCAACCATGCTCATCTTCCAAACCTTGGTGTTAAGTAAAGCCAATTTGTAATTTGTAGTACTTACTGAACTAAGTGATTTTTTTTTATTATGTTCCCCATTTATCATTAATATCAGGGAACTTGATCAAATTATATAATGTTTTTCTTTGTGGATCTACTTTTATCAGATGTTCCTCTGCCAATAGCGGCATCACTTAAGAAAACGCTTGTGATGTCTGTTTTTCCTACATGATTATTAAACTGTTACATTTTCATTTACCAAGCTTTGGCAATGTATTTAATTTATATGTACCTGGCTTATTAAAAATCTATTTTCTTTTGGCAAAATTTTCCTTGAAGTACTTTCTTATGTAGCCTATAGTTTTATCTGCTGCTTGAGGGTAGCTTAGGCCCGGTAAACAAATCATAATTTTACAATTTGAATTTATAATATACAGTTAGCTTTGTCTTCATTAAGAGGTGTTACATTCAATAAAAAACTTTTAGGACGAACTTTCATAGTAATTATGAATAATTTAATACATGACTACTGTCTTAGGGAAAAAACCCATTGTTATGATGCCTAACAGTATACAGCACTATGGCTACATACTTGCGCCCAAGTTAGCCAGTTTTATGATAGTTGTTTTGCCTAAATTATAAAAAATTATTAGCACGTGTAACATTTGTGAGAAATACATTCAAGACAAAATTATGGTAGTATTTATGAACATTGCGATACTTTACTATTGTCTTTCGGATAACCATTGTCATGGTTCCTAACATTATACTATGGCTACATACTTGTAACCAAGTCAGCCTGTAGTATGTTAAGTCTTCTACCTATACAGTGATTATAGGTAGTCAGTACCAAGTAGTTTCTAATAAATACTTGTTCCTTGTATCACTAAAGATCCACAGATTATGTGTGCCACAGCAAATTGCTCAAGTCGGCTTTACGCCAGTGGGTACGGCTCATACCACCTGCCATGAACTCAGCCCTTGCAGGAATAAAGGGGAATATGGTTGGTTGCCAGACATGTGTGAAAAATGTAACATGCTCCTGGCAATAAGTTCCAAGAATGAAACAGCTCACTTTAAGGTGTCTCATTGGATTCCAGGTTTCAGTAAGGGTATGGGAGGAGGAGACTACATCTTTCCAGCAGAACTCTGGCAGAGTATAGTTTCCTCCCTCTCTGAGCAGAACCCATGTTTGGGCCAATACCCTACAGCACTGGTTCCTAGTACCTCCCAGGTCAACTCCTCCAATGGAAAACAAGAGTCTTTACTTGTGAGAGATGTTCCTTTTATTGGACATGAAGTGGTTATTACCAATGAAACTGCCCTTCTGAACCTGGAAGGACCAGGGTCACAGCCTTTCACTGTACATGAAAGAGATATCTCAGAGAAAAGTCTTTCTCCATGCAGCAATCAGATATTAAAGGGGATCCCAAAAGGGTCCACCTAACCCCGTCTAAAGTGTCTGTATCTGCTAAGGGGTATAGTGATTCATCCAGGCAGTGTTGCCAGGCGGTGGTAATACTACTGCCTTGGCATAATCAGATCAAGCAAGCACCCGTAATAGGGAAATACCACTTGCTGCATTTGCTTACTTCCAGGAGGAAATTATGAGCAATATCAAGGATGTTCTTGCTACTGAGCTTCAATATATCAGAGATGTTATCTGTAATTCCCAAGAGGAAGTCAGGTCAGTCCTGGATACTGAATTAGATGTAATGTATAAGAAATTCTCAGCCTTTATACAAAAGAATAAAGTGGCTGCACAGTCTGCCTGGGCAGAGTTTGGTGCCAGAGTTCTGACTGGTAGCAATAATACAGCCAGGTTGAGCTACAAAACTTCAAATCAAAGGATAGTAAGGGCTCCAATAACCTCCCCTGATGATACTGATAACCCTCGGCATGATGCCTTAACGTGTATCTTTTCTTCTGATAGCAAATACCTTATTAATGAAACGAAAGCTATGACTGAAGTTGAACATTTAGAAGTTCAGAACAGAGCAGCATTTCCTAATGCTGAATAGTGCTAAGTCCCTCCTTCAGTAGGCATTGAAAAACCGCCAAAGGAGACGGTTATCTTACCAATGAATATTTTAGAGAACCAATATGCTCACTAGGTAGCCCCAGCCTTCTGTCCCTTAACTTTTAAAATAATTAATCACGTGAAGGCAAATTTTCAGAATTTTGTGGTAACGGGATATGAGAGCCAATGGCAGAATTAAAGTCATTTGTCTCTGTCATCCCAGTATCTGATATTTTTACTAAGGAATGGCAACACTTGTCCCTCCCTTTGAAAGGGAAAAGTTCCCTCTGGACATGGCTACTCAGCAGTTTGGGACGCCTATGAGAAAAATCTCAGAGGGGACAGCCTTGGATGAATTTCAAGCTGGGCTCCACCTCCTGAATATTATAACTTCTACTATTATGCTGGAAGTTTCCATTAGAAGGCTCCCAGAATCTTCTAAAACAATTTTTGCTGCTGTATCCAAATCACTTATGAGGACCCTATGGGAAGCACTCTATGATTTTCTAGTGTTGCATTCAGGCTCGAATGGAAAGATTGGTGGGCTCCAATATGTCACTCCCAATGTAACCACCTTATTACATTCTACCCCCTTCTGCAAGGGCGTTTTTGAGGAGTCTGTTGTGGCTCAACTCACTGAATGAGCTGGCAACAGAACTGTACAATATATGATCTTGGAAAAAGGGAATCTGGGAAGCAATGACCTCAAGAGTTTCCTCTTCCTAAACCAAAGAAAGTTCGTTATGACTCGTGGCCATACAAGCCTCCAGTCACCCCTATGAGATCCTTTCAACAACAGAAGGGACAACAGCAGCAAAAGCACCCCTTTCAAAGCACGCAAAGACTCTCCTACTGGGGAAAAAGAAAATCAACTCCTGGAATGCCGATTAATTAAAAGCAAAGGAAGAGGCGGAGCTCAATAGGACTTGTTTGGTCGGGGGTCGTCTTCTGCAGCATCACAGGCAATGGAAGTCCTCCCCTTGGGACACAGTATTATTTTCAACAGGCTAGGGAGGAAGTGGTCTCATCCTCCCCCTCTTTTAAAGGGATTTTTCTAAAAACCAGACCCCTCCTTGGAAGATTGCATGCAGAAGGCCCTCTTAAAGAGAGCCATAGAGAAACATGCATTTATTCACCACCAAGCACGTCTCTTCAACATCCCCAAGACGGATTCCTCTGAATGGAGGGTGATCCTCAACATGTCAAGTTTGAACAAACACAATGTTTGCCACAGTTTCCGGATGACTACTGTTGCTCAAGTACGTTCAGTCATTCCGCAAGGGAACTTGACCGTTTCTATAGATCTGAAAGACACATACTGGCATGTCCCTATTGCCATTCCCTTCTGCCCCTTCCTTGGGTTTCGGATAGGGAAGAAAACATACAGGTTCTAAGTCATGCACTTCAAGTTAAACACTGCCCCAAAATTTTTCACAAAATTAGCAGCAGTAGTTGTCCGAGAACTCAGGAAAGAAGGAATTCAGCTGGAAGCCTACCTAGACAACTGGCTAATCTGGGGGCCCACCAGAGAAGAATGCCTGCGAAGCCAGAGAGTGGTGGTTGACAGGCTCCAGTCAAAAGGTTTTCTAATAAATTGGAACAAATCCCACCTTACAATGGCTGAGACTTTGTTGCAATACTCTTCACAGCCAGTTGTTGCTTCCCATCAATACTCGAACCAGAACAGGGAAGGACCTGAAACGGTTCCTTGCACAGCCCAGCTTTTTGTGCCTGTTACAGGTTGCATCTGTGGTAGACCCGATCCTCAGATTGTAACTAAAAAAAATGTGAACAAAGTCTGGCTATCACATGCAAGAAAAAAGATTCACGATTGACTTCATCAAAGGAGTCAAAGAGTTGGGAGGATACTCCGGCCATGGACCTGGAAGGCGGTCCAGCAAAACAGGTCACCCTGACTCCTCTGTCTGTACAAGTAATAATATACATGGATGCCTCCTTGACAGGTTGGGAAGGCCATTGGGGGGATTGTCAGGTAGCAGGGAGGTGGTCATATGCTCTGAGGAAGTGTCATATAAACTTCCTGGAGCTGATGGCTGTCTCTCTGTCCCTCAAAAAACTGAAACCTCCAAAAGGGTCCCACATTTTACTGGTCCTGGACAATATGACTGTAATGTTCTGCACCAAGAGGTCGGGCTCACATCCAGCTCTTCTCAATGTAGTAATGCTCTCTATCCTTCAAATAGCACAAGCAAATAAGTGGCACTTGTCTGAAATTCACCTCACAGGGTCTCTCAATGTAATAGCAGACTCTTTGTCAAGGAATATAACAGCCTCAACCGAGTGGATGTTAGAAAATCACTACTTTCAATTAATTGCCAACATGCTTCTACATCCGGAAGTGAACCTGTTTGCCACATGTGATAACTACCAACTTCTAGAGAAAGAGATACATTCCTACAAGATTGGAACAAATGGACAACAATTTACCTTTTTCCTCCATTGTCTTAGATTTCGAAGGTTTTGAACAAACTTCCAACTTTCAACGAAACTCCTTACTTAATAGGCCCAAATTGGCTGAACAGTCATTGGTTCCTATTGCTTCAAAAATGGGCGAAGAATTCCATTACCGCCTGCTGTTCTATCCCAGACAGTAAGAGGGAAAGTTGTCCTTACTGAGTCGAGATCTTCATGTGTGGATTTTTTTTAACTCTTGTCTACTGTGAAAATTACTCACCCAACATTGCTAGGTACCCAGTGCAGAAACTACAGGCATCATCTCTTCAACAATACCAGTCCGTATGGAAAGTGTGGTTAGATTATATCCATACTGAGAGTCCAGTTGATATCTCTGTTGAAACAGTTCTACATTTTCTTAAATATCTTTATGAAGACAAGTGCCCTGCTGTTACATCAATCATGACATACAACATACAAGGCAGCATTGTCAGAACCCTTGCTTTATGGTTTTGGAACTGATTCTCACATAGAAATTGTTACTTCCCTTCTCTGGTCTTTTGCATTACAAAGACCTGCTCCTGCAAGGCTTCCCATTACCTGGTCCCTGAATAAGGTGCTAGACTTTTGTCAAGCCCTCAATTCAGTGGGTCCAATACAACTATATACAACTCATATTCTGTAAAAGGCGATCTTCTTGGCTGCTTTGGCATCAAATAAAATGTTATGCTCGGCTCAAGCACTTAAGGTTTACCTAGAGGTCACAGGAAACATCCCAGATCATCCAATTTTCCAACACCCTAGCACAAACAAACCACTCTCTCTACATGGGTTGAGAATTATCTTTGTGTCCCTTATTAAAAAGGTAAACTTCCACTCCTTTCCTAAGTTACATGACATCTGAAAAGCAAGTACATCGTTGTTTTTCTTCAGGAATGTTTCTTTAGAAGAAGTCTTCAAGTGTACAGGGTGGTCATCAGAAACAGTATTCCTAAAACATTATTGCCATGAGCTTGAACAAATTCGACTACATTGCGTATCAGTGGGTGGAATGACAAGTCCTCTGACTCCATAGGCGCTTCAGCAGAAAACCATGGGTCTTCTTGATGTAGTGGAATGGTAAGTCCTGATCCCATAGGCGCTTCGGCGGAAAACCATGGGTCTTCTTGATGTGGTGGTTATGCTAAGATATTGCTGGGAAAGGTGCAACAATACCACGACCAAACCCAGCATATTTAGGTAAGTCACTTTAGCACCATGTCTTAATATTGATAAGTTCATGTTTAGTTTCATGTTCTTTGTTGCCAAACCCTATGGGTATCTGGAATAAAGAGTGTGGTTATAACTTGTGTCTTAACCTTGGACCGAAATTTGATCTGGGTTGTTAGGACTGAATTTTAAGAGCTAAGCCATTTTGTCACCTGTCAGTTTCTTTTTTTTTTAAGCTCCTTTGAGGACGGACAGCGGCTACACCATCAAAAAACAGGTTTTGACCCAGAAAAAACTTATTTTTGGTAGCCACTGTGAGTCCTCAAACCCAACCACTTTCCCTAACGAAAAGGCATGGGACTGAGGTGAACAATTATCCTGCATAGACCTGAAAAAGAGTAATGAGGGAGAAGGGTCGACATAGAATACGTTATTGCCACAATAGATGACCGACGTAAAATGCGTTGTTGCCACAATAGATGGCCAACGTAGAATGCGTTATTGACAAATCTGCGTGTAAATAAGAACTGAACCTATGGTAGTCGCTGTAGACGAAGAGACAGAGCCCTCTTGTCTGAGTTCGTATATTCTATCATTATGTCAACATGCACTGTGCTGGCAAAGACCAACTAGAAGGGAATTCTTTGAAATTGGTTGGTCTGTCTTATGGAGCCCTCTGGGGAACCGTGAGAATAACTCCTTTGAGGACTTACAACGGCTACCAAAAATAGATTTTTTCTACATCAAAACCTATATATATATATATATATATATATATATATATATATATATATATATATATATATATATATATATATATATATATATATGTATGTATGTATACATACATAGATACATACATGCATACATACATATACATATATGTATGTATAAATATATATATATATATAATATATATATATATATATATATATATATATATATATACGTATATATGTATATATATATACTGTATGTACGTGTGTCATAATTCAATGATTAATGACCTAACTTTACAATCTCCAAGAAAAATTGCATACACTGGCTTTCGTTAATAAAATGGAAACTGAGAGTAATAGATGAAAAACATATTTATATCTTCTATACTTGAGAAAGGTAAATCATTTAGCATTCATTTTCATTTTTCATCCTTGTAGTTATGAATGATGTTTTGACAATATAAGCGATTATGAAGTGAAAATTGTGCTGCATATAACGAGTGACCTAGAAATAACGTGACAGAGATTCATAATGAATAAGTGCGTACGCCTAAATAATTTCCTCATACACGTTCACTAACTTTAACAGATACACCCACACACAAACCGTAAAAACGAAACAAAGATAAATTACTATTCATCTTGGATCTCTTAATCGCTCTTCCATATGCAGCAAGGATTATCTATTAGATCATGAACAAGAGTAATATATATATATATATATATATATATATATATATATATATATATATAAAATGTGTATATATATGTATATTGTATATACACACATAAACACACACACATATTTATAAACATATATTTATATGTCATAAAAATTTGCAATTCAAAAAAGCAGACAGCTAATATTTATAGAGTATCAGGCATATGTCAAGTGTATTTGTAGTCTCTCTCTCTCTCTCTCTCTCTCTCTCTCTCTCTCTCTCTCTCTCTCTCTCTCTCTTCTGCTAGGTGTTTTAAAAAATTCTTTAATACTTGTAATACGGCGCGGGTGAGGTCGGGCGTGCCTATCACACGGATCTTTGAATACTTCCAAATGCGCTGGTCAGGGGCTTTTCATCCTAATGAAGACAGGATGAAAGAAGTAGCTTTGAAAGGCCTGGAAATTCCTTCGGTGAAAAGAAATAAGGGAACAGGCTGAATAGGAAGGACTCGGATTAGTAACCAGCAATGAGAAGAGGAAAAGGCCATTTGCATTCGCAAACCTTAATTAGAAATTTGGAAAAATGAAAGGTTTCCTATTTTTCCCCCTTTCTCTATTTATTTCTTTTGTTTCGATACAAGGGGGAATTCGAATGTGCTTTTCACTCATTTCCAGCATTATTTTAGTCTGTGATAGTTTTGAAATAATCGTTTTTAATGTGCTAAGGTTTCAGTTCACTTTTAGTGACGCACTTTTCTCAAAACATGGAGACTTCCATATCTGCAGATTGTGATGACTGAAATTTTTTAAAAAATCACTTGAAAAGCAGCAGATTTAGCATAATATCACTAGTGTCTTACTTTTTTTCTTTAGAAACGCAGACTATGATCTTCTGTACAGGAAGGGAATATGTAGGAAGAATTTATGCAGTATGCCACTTTAATCTAACGACTGGTGAATGGAGAATGAACCGCATGTGCATAAAACCTCCACAACATCAGCAGGATTATAATCCTAATAACTCACACATGCACAAACTCGAGTGCAAAACCTCTTGTCTTCAATACACATAGCATACACTGTATATATAAAAAGCATATCAACAATACTGTTAGGTTTTGTTGATCCAGTGTTTAGGGTGATTTATTTCAAATGATAAAAATCCTGGCTACTTTTATGGCTGAAAGAGTAAAATTAATATGATGCTATGCTTAATTCCAAGATAGGAAAAGATCGGAAGAAAATTTGATAAACTTATTGAATTTATTTATTAAATTTGTAGTGCAAAAGGGATAAATGAATAAGATTGCAAATCCTTCTTCCGTAATTATTTTAGGTTTGGGTGATCTAACGCTGAACACCTCATATTTAAGAGATAATACTGTCACGGTTGTTCACTGCTTGAAGGGGCACACTCCAATTAACATTCGATAGCTATGCCATATGTATTGGCTCCGGATGAAGTTGTCAATATGCCCAATACCTCGATATTCTGGAGCGTACGGAGAAAGTGTTTTAAATCGTCTAAACTTCCTTCTCACATCAGAGAGAGAGAGAGAGAGAGAGAGAGAGAGAGAGAGAGAGAGAGAGAGAGAGAGAGAGAGAGAGAGAGAGAGAGAGAGAGAGAGAGAGACTGACTCTGCTGATGAGAATGAAAGATACCATGATTTTTTTTTTATTCACCTGAATATCGCTTACAACGAGAAGCGATAACCAGTTTAAAAAAAATAATGTTGATGCAGATTTGGAACTGACTACGTTGTCACCTTGCACTACATTCGTATCATTATAGTCCTCACCAGGCTAATCAAGTACTTAGGATTCACCGTAGAACTTTCAGTAAACCTACTTGGTATAGCATAATTATTGTGGTACCGTGAAAGGAAAAAACTGAAAGGGAACGTGTTCTGTTTATGTCGAGAAGGTGGGAAAGTTAAATACAAGATATCAGTCCCTTGGGCAACAAAGAATTCAAAGCAAACAGATGACGGCCTTTTTTCAAATACCGAAAGACTTGGTGAGGATGCTGAATCTCTTCTGTTTTTAAAAATCATTGGTCACTTTCACCGGACATGTGTACAGTATATTTTGAATATAACATATGCCCTATTACTCTATTGCCTCGATCTCCTTACCCTATTTTTTTATTTAATTGGAGCGCTGACTCCATAAGGCACCAATAAGTCCTTATAGCTTCCTTATGAATGAAGGGATTTGCTTCAAATTTTTACCACTTGATCTTCAACTAATAATGAAAATTTCCTAAATGGGAAATTTAGAAATTCGACTTCTAAAGTAATTCTTTTTTGCATTTGGCAAAAAGATTTCAAAACTTTTAAAAAATAATATTATATGCACAAAAAACTTTTCACTGTAAAATAAATTTCCCGTGTACGAAATCAAGATATATAGTTATACTACACACTGTAAAAGTTTAATCGAATTTGATTCAGTCTTCTTGGAGTTATAAGCTTTTATTTTTGGAAAAACTAAGTTTTGAGAAAACAGCAAAAAAAAAATATGGTTATTTTGTAATAACTATGAAACTATGACAGTGGGCTGATTTTTGCACAACAACTATTTTGTTATATAAGAAATATGCCCTCAAATTTTCAATATAATCAAATGAATAGAAATGTGCTCCTCTTGATTTATATGTCACCTAAAATTTGCATACACACACACACACACACACACACACACACACACACACACACACACACATATATATATATATATATATATATATATATATATATATATATATATATATATATATATATATATATACATATATATATATATATGTATATATATATATATATATATATATATATATATATATATATATATATATATATATATATATATATATATATATATATATATATATATATATACAGTATATATACATGTATATGTACTGTATATACAGTAAACCCCCGGATTCGCGTTCTCACGATTCGCAGACTCAAGTATTCAGGGATTTCTCTTTGGAACGTATCTACCCACTAATTGTGGAAAATTCGCCCATCCTTGGTATTTTTCACTGAGAAATATTCACTAAATACTGTATTTTCATCTCATTTTCATGACTAAATGCACTTTTTGTGATAAAATTTTTAAAACAATCAGGTAATGCTCGAGTTACGATAATTCACCTTATGATAATTCGATTTTGCAATGGGGTACGCAATTAAGACCGATATATACCACAATATTATTTGTAAAACATTTTTAAATTTCGCGCGGGCGCAGGCAGCAGCGTAATCAGGCAGTGAGAGAGACCAAATTACAGTAAACAATTTTTCATCCATCTCTTTACCCCATCTTCTAGTTAAAAAAGTAAAAGAGAATGATAAAAGTATTGTTAGTAACGTTATACTCTTGGGTAAATGCGTACAGCCATAAACAACCGACCAAGAAACTGTTGTTTTGCTTATAACCGAATCGGATAACAACAGCCGTTACCTGGTATTTCAACCATCGTACGGTAATAAACAATTACCGTGCGTTATGGCACAAATGACATTAAGTAGAACAGGACTGATATATTTTTACATTATACCCTTATTATCTTGAATTTTTTTAACACAAAACAAACGGCCCCAAACGGCCATTGTCCTCTACAACCGAAAATAATAGATAAATTAATTTCACAACGAGACGTATTTTAGCTATATTTCGACTTAAAAACACTTCGTATAACGAAAAATAACCTTGTCCCATATAAATAAAGTATCTAGAGATACATTTACACTAACTAAAAGCAAGAAAAGCGCCCTGAACTGAATTAAACACGGCGAAATGAACACCGCGTAAAAAACATTTCCAAACCAAAACGCATAACATTTTAAAAGATCCATGGAAAAGATGCATATTTATTATATTGACGTTTGTATAATACGATATGTTAATAAAGAGAGTATAATGTAGGCTATGACACCGTGTATGTAAACAATGTAGCCTACCATAGTGTAGGCTAAGCTAATTCTTGTTTGTTATTCAATTTCTCTTTGTATTGAATTATCATAAGTCACTCTGCATGAACCTCCAGAATTAGCTGATATTAATAATTACTATACCGTGTATGTAAAGAGTATATTTTATAGTGTAAGCTAGGCTACCATATAGCCTATGTAGCCTATACATGGTACCGGGTATCAAATACCCTAGTGTAGGCTAGGCTATGTTCGAGATATGTTTTGGTATTTCTTACATTTTTTCCAACAAACAAAGGATATTTTTTGGAACCTAACCCCATCATAAGTAGGATAATACCTGTATAAACATTTGAAGTTTGTTTTGTGTGTGTTTGAACTATCAAAATGGGCAGTTCTAAGAGTTTTTGAAGGGTTCTAAGTATTCGCTGGTTTTAGCTATTCGCGGGGGTGGGGGGTGGTATGCATCCCCCGCGAATGAGGGGGTTTACTGTATGTGTATGTATGTATGTATGTATATATATATATATATATATATATATATATATATATATATATATATATATATAATTATATATATATGTATATGTATATATGTCTGTATGTGTATATATGTATATGTATGTATGTATGTATATAGGCCTATATATATGAAGATAAAAAGGCCCATAAAACACTATTTGAACTTTCCAACCATATATTTTGAGAACTTCCTTCTGTGCCCCTGTTCACTGGTAAAATATGGGCACATGATGAGTAACAAGATTATATATACAAAGAAATAGGTAGGTGTGGCAGTATATATACTCTTGTAACCCATCACCTCCCCAAATTTTACCAGTGAACAGAAGGAAGTGCTCAAAATATATGGTTGCAATGTTCAAATAGTGTTTTACGGGCCTTTTTACATTCACATTATACTGTTGTAATTATAGTAAAAGATATAATATATATATATATATATATATATATATATATATATATATATATATATATATATATATATATAATATATATAATATATATAATATATATATATATATATATATATATATATATATATATATATATATATATATATATATATATATATATATATATATATATATATATATATATATATATATATATATATATATATATAAATTTTTTCATAACAAAAATTCATTAATATATGTTATCAATATAATGTTTTTTCATAAACAAAAAATAGTATATGCTACCTATAAAAATAATAGGCTTCTCCATAACCTATAAAAAATAGTATAATAAATAAAAAGAAATAACGGTAAAATTGCAGTAAATAAATATATAGAAATAAAGGAAAATACACTTTACTAGGTTATTTTGATGTGTTTTGCACAAATTTCATATTAAAATTCGTCGGAAATTGATAGTTTCTTAGAAATACCTGGATTATTTTCTCCCATTTAACACTTTTAAGGGTTCTGATACTGGCAGTACATGTGTTTGTTGTCGGCCAAATGGAATGTCCCTTTGCCGTGTTTAGTACTGGGGGGGGTACCCATACATTAACAAGTACTAATCACATAAAAATCTGTCAGAAAAACATATTTCTTTGTCATTATGGCGTGTTGCCTCTTACTGCAATAATACCGAAATAAATGCCCTAATGAGGTTAGGCCAGGACATGGTATTCTAGGAAAGGTTTGTTCATCGTTTCACACGCACCCTAAAGTTTTCCTCATAACCTATAAAAGTATATGCTATCAACATAAATTTTCTACTTAACCTATATACGCTACCACTCTTGTACATGTTTTCCGTTCAGATACTGGAGAAGCAAATAAACAAACAACTGCGAGGATAAAGTAAACAAACGCTGGACAACCAAGCCTACAAAAGTCACGAGTCAGACGACAACTCACTGCAGTAAAATCAAGCTTTGTGGTCTTTTATAATTATATAATATATTATGAAATATAGTAATCACTAATTAGAATGCCACTAATCTGAATATCACTAATACAGGAAAACAAATCCCTTACTTGGATATAGGCGTTCTGGTGTTGTTGCTATCCTAGGCGAGACAATTCCCGTTTGCTTTGTTCCACTCTTGTAACAAACTTACGAGACGCAATCGTTCAAATTTCTAAACCGTAAGAGTGGTACTTCTCTTGCTTATGGCAATGGAATTGCGTGAATGCACTAAACGGTACGGAAATCCGAAAAGGAAATGCGTCACAAAGCACTACGATATCACTTGAACCAAAAGTACGCAACAAACGGAGATTGTTTACTGAAATTACTGAAGCGGCCCAGACGCTCTGTTTGGAACTGTTACCTACTTATATAATTTCATATTTCCTAAAATACGCAGTAAAAATATGTCAATAAATGTAAAATATTATATTTATACTAGTTGGTATGGTACATCTGTGATAACGAGTTCAAAATATCGAGATACATAGATATATATTTACTTTTTTTTATGTTTTGTTTGATATTTTTCTAGAGAACGAACAAGCTCTCATCGTAGAAAATGGGTAGTTTTAGTAGGATACTGAAGTAAATTTCTCACTGTCTACTTTGCAGAATTGGCAAGTCATACAAATATTTGTATGACTTTTGTCGCTCAGTGTCGCTCACAGGGCGATATCGAGATACATAGATACATATTTACTCTGATATATTTTTTGTGAGAGAAAGCCAGTTTTTATTTTAGATAATGTGCATTTTAGTAGGAAAGTAAATTATATTTCTCACTTCCACCTAAAAAAATCATACAGAAAATTTGCGACAATTTTTCGCTCAATGCCGCTCAAATGAATGCGGCGAACAAAAATGTAAAAAAAAAAAAATTTTTAGCAATAATGTTTCAGGACACGTTTATTTAGACATATACCAGTCCAAAACTGTAAAAAATAAAAAATCGACAATTCCTCGAAATTCGGCGATCGGCGTCCCCCTTATCACAAACGTGGAATCTGACTGGGAACTAAATGAAGCTCAAAGCTTCGAGTAGAATTCAAACCCATGCTCGCTTGTTGGAGTGAGGCTACCGAAATCACAGTGCCGCGAAAAGGGATTAAAATTTGATTCTGCTAATATTTGCATAATTTCTCGATATCCTTACAATTTTTGTACACTTACGACAGCAAGCTTCGCATTCGTTGGGGAGAGTAAAATCTAGAAGTTGAGAAATTATCATAGTTACTAAAAACATATACTTCTATGGAGAAAACAACCAGTAGATTCAACACACACACACACTCACACATATTATATATATATATATATATATATATATATATATATATATATATATATATATATATATATATATATAGAAATCATCAACACACAATCACGTGAAATAAATTTCTGACTCACGTCGGGATCGAACCCAAGTCTCTCAGGTGGAAAGCAAGGGCGTTATCCACTGGGCCACACAAGTCTAAAAGAAGTTGGAACCTAGAGCAACTGCATATGGGCAAGCTAACTGCTTGCATACCAGCGAGTTTTCCCAACTTCCTGACTCAGCAATGACCCAATAGACAACATTTCATTCGAATTATCCCTTCTGAGTGAATAAGATAGAAATCATCAACACACAATCACGTGTGGAACAGAAATATTTCTGACTATCGGGATCCAACTAGATAACGCCCTTGCTTTCCACCTGAGAGACTTGGGTTCGATCCCGACGTGAGTCAGATATATATATATATATATATATATATATATATATATATATATATATATATATATATATATATATATATATATATATGTATATATATATATATATATATATATATATATATATATATATATACATATATATATATATATATATATATATATATATATATATATATATACATATATATATAAATAATTTCAAAAGAACTGTCCACAGTGGTAGATACATGCATGCGGGCTCACACTTTTCCTGGATCTACTTATATTTCTCTCCACCATAATATTATCACAAACTACCTCTTTGGCCCCTGCCCAATTTTTAATGTGACTGTTCTCACTAACAACAACAAATGCACTGTTCTCTTATGCCTATCCCACAACTTTTGTTTTATAGTCTTCTTTCAAAACTTCCATTTAACAAATTACATAAATTTGGAGACTAAGGGCTGCCAATATATTTTTGTAAATATTTTGAAAGTAATATTTCCCGATGAATTCAAATTTACGTTCTCTTAAACACACTTTACATATCGTGTTTATAAACAACAGTACTGTATATCCAGCTGTGTGCTGTCTAAGGAATCAAATAAAATTTATATCGAGTCAACATTAAGTAATTTTGTGGATATCAATACTACATAAAATTTACAAGATTCAGACCATTAATAATTTGTAAATTATCTAACCTCCATATCAGACTTTCACTGTCCTTTCCTAACAGCATCACAAATTATGCCAAACTATGGGTTTGGAATAACAAGGAAGATTTTGCTATATTGTATGAAGAGGAATCAACAGAGTTAATAAACGCTTTGGAGGGAAATATTTCTTCATTACTAAAGATAAGAGCACACAAACCTTTACATCCATTTTTTCCCTGCAGTAGTTCATCAAACTTTTACTTAAAATTGCTATGAAGTCTTTCAATAAAAATTCAGTTTTCTTTAATTCTTTATAAGCATTTTTATCATTCAAAAGATTATTCATACTATCTACATTATCTCTCATGTCAAATTACTAGGGCACCAATAAAATGAACACTCTTTCGACTGATGAAAATGCATGCAAAGAATTTAAAAAAACAATGGACTGTAAAAGGCTATACTACAATAGCGGTTACGGGACTGTTCTATTATTACAAAAAAAGATTTCTGACATAGAGTAATATTCTTCCTTATGACCAAAGCTTTACATTAACCTCACCTCAGCCCATTATGCTGATTTGAATCTCACCACGGTAGTTAGGATTTCTTTGTTTGTCCTTCATTGGGATTCTATGTTTTGCAGTAACAACTGTATTTAAAACGCGTAAGGGAATTGTGAGGTTAATACGTCAATGTGGCAAATATGTATGTGTATATACACACACACACACACACATATATATATATATATATATATATATATATATATATATATATATATATATATATATATATATATATATATATATATATATATATATATATATATATATATATATATATATATATATATAGAGTATTCTGTACTAACCTACTTACCTTATCCCTTGCTTAGGATCAAATCAGGGATCTGGCTGAAGTCCATGGAAATTACTATTACACCTTGCTTAGCTGACTTAGGGCTACTTACTTTAAAGGGAATATATTTACAATTAAACACGTAAATCAGAATACTGGGGAATGATAGGCAGAGAAAGTAACATTCTGCCTCAGGATTAAATAATTCAGCAATTGTTCAAGTATAGAAGAATAAATGGGGGCTTCTCTTGGAAGGGGCCCCGATGATGTGAGGGCAATGAGGATGTCACTGCAAGAAGCATAAGACAAGCAGTTGTTTCACAGCTCACGACGCCATCTGTAACTTGAAAAATGTAAGTGGTTATGTGCGGAAATTATAACGATGTCGGAGAATCGAGAGGTCGCACATGTGGGGCCAAGATAACTCGATTCTGATGCAAGTTGAGTATGTTAACATTAGGGCTAAATGGGTCAGGGCTTTGTGAGAAAACGCACTTCAGAGAGGAAATGAATTTTAGTCAAAAGGTTTAAGTTGTGTGACTGTTTGAAAAAAACCTCGAATCAGGACGTCACCTTGTAACGCAGCAGTGGAGAACCTCATCGAAAGAATGCGCCAGGGATGGAGGGATGAGTTTAATGGGTCACACTTGAAAGTATTGGGAGTGGCAGCAAGGTTGCCACATGGATGGCTCGATAAGGGGCATGCAAGGGTGATATGCTTTTGATCTGGCGCCATGCAGGTTTCTGAGGATGCAGCTCTGGGGTCGGGCATATTTAAACCATCGAGGATAAAGATTTAGTTGTTCATAGAGGGCACTGAGATCGCACCTGAGTCATGATATCCGTTTTCTGTCAATCTCTTCCAATTTCTGGTGACTTCTGGTAACCCACCTTTGCTAGTTTTTACGGGGGACTCAACTTCCCCGGTGTTTTTCAGCAGGGTTAGTCTCCATTCGCCTTTTACCTAAAAGGAGGCATTTCAAGCAGTCACAGTTCTTAGGAAAGGTCAAAAGATGAACCAAAAGGGGTGTATAGAGAGGATGTTAGGTAGGGGGCTTAGTTTCTCACTCCATTCCTCAATTATTTATCAGTATGAAAAATATTGCTTTTAATTTATAAATCAGTTGGGGAGTTGGGTTTGCTTATAAAGTGGTTATATAGATTATATATATATATATATATATATATATATATATATATATATATATATATATATATATATGTATATATATATATATATATATATATATATATATATATATATATATATATATATATATATATATATATATATATATAAATTATATAAACATATATATACACATCCACAGACACACACACACACACATACTTATATATCTCCCCCAAAAAATCTCAGGTACGGAGTACTTAGATTCCAACTTCTTATATGACCTTTGTAGGTTGGTCTATATCGCCTTAGCCTGTCACTCTAAACAGCTAATGCTAATAAAATAAGATTTTGAAAGTTTCATAGTTTTTGGTGCTACAGGCAACTTTAGTCTAACGCTTTCACATCACTTGAAAAGGAACCATTTAATATTTCTAGCTTTTTAGTTTTACCACTTTAGAGACGCTGATTATTTGTCTGCTGTAGATGTTAGTTATTAATATCTCTGGAAGATATCGTGTATGACGACCTTCCGTTAACTGCATTTCAAAAGGAGCCACTCTTGGCACTATTACCTATATTGCCCCAAAAACACGAATGTTCTGCTAATCTGGATACCATCAACGTTCATTCATTCTGCTGAGCTGTAACGTTGGCCCAGCGCTCAGTACTAGAATCGATTTCTTGACAGTCAGTCACATCTAAGGCAGGCTGTAATAGTGCAACAACTTGACATTTTTATTTTTTTACAGTGCAACAACTGGACATTATTTTTTTTTTTCGTAAATTAATGTTCCCGTGTTTTAATTTTTTCATTTTTTAATCAGTCTTTATTCATCTGTTATATTAATCGATATCAGCTCTTTTTTTATAGTTTTAGTGGACGTTTAGTTTCATATTAAATTTTGACTCATATGAAGAATTGATTATTTTGTGCAATAATAATAATAATAATAATAATAATAATAATAATAATAATAATAATAATAATAATAATAATAATAATAATAATAATAAAAAGACGTGTGGCAAGAATCCTCAGATACAGAAAACGATGATATATCAAAGGACGGAAAACCTTGTTTGCGTTATGCAATCAGATTTGATAAGAAATAGAGACTAGTGAGAGTAAGGCTACATCATAAACATTTAAGCACTCCTTGCCAACGCACCTCCTTTTAGCTCAAGGTAATGCCGCAAATGCTCCGTGCTAGTTTTCTGGCCGTGTTAGGAGAAATAATGATTCTCAACACCACATCCTCTTTAAACAAGAAGTTCCGAGAATTTAAGGTGTTATGTCTTCCCTCGCTTGCCTGTTGTCATGGGAGTCCGGTGTGAGGGTAAACTGTACCGAGTACGAAAATGGATATGATAAATGGGAAGGATTCATGAGAATAAAGGGAAATGAATCGCGGGTTTAAGGGAGATGACGAAGGTAAACCTTGGATAGGAGCAGCCATTATCTAGGGACGAATACACATTTAACTGAGCTATTCATCGGGTCTTTATCCGAATAGCTCTGATAATATGGAATGAAAAAAAGCAAATTAAAATAATCATGGGACTCTGTTCAAAACATTTCTGATTTACCAAAACTTAAAAGAATAAATTATGAAGTACACGAAGGCAGAAAGATATAATTATATTTCACAGCGATGATGACCTTTCATAATTCTGGCCTAACGAGGTCCTCGAGAACAAAATAAATCGATGGAAACCCAGGTCACGAGTCATTAACGATATCGTTTATGCCTCACTTTCATTTCCTCATTTTCTGGTAATAACGTTCTTAATATTATAGATAAAAATTATGCTATTAATTATTCAAAATCAGCAAACATGTCCATAGAGCAAACCTAAAAGAACAGTGATTTCCGAAGATTTGCATACACACACACATATATATAATATATCTATATATACATATACATATACATATATATATATATATATATATATATATATATATATATATGTATATATATATATATATATATATATATATATATATATATATATAGATATATATATAGATATATATATAGGCTACTCTGTATATATATTCATATACATAAATGCATACATACACAAGTATAAAGAGAAAATTAAAAGAGGAAAAGAACAATTGAGTACCATCAGATAACTCATTTTACAAATAGACGTACGCATACATACGTAGCAATACAAGTTAGAAAAACTAAGCCAGTCGTGCATAGGTCTTTGATGTATATCATTATTGTAACCTCTTATAGAGTTATGAGTATCACCACTAACGTTATCAGAGACCATCACATGGAAATAAAATGAAATACCCAGACTTTCTTCAGTTTACCCTAAAAATGACTTCTGAGCAAAAGGCGAAAGTCTTGTTATCTCCTTTTATTTTCATGTGAAGAACTCTCATATTCTTTATCCACGGGACCATTTTGGAAATAAAAAACACTGTTTTATTTCCAGGAAGACCTTTCAGCAGAATTATAAATGAAAGTTCCTAGGTACCAAAGACTGTATATCAACATGAAAGCGCAACAGAACATGGATGGTATCAACATGAAAGCGAACAGAACCTAAAGTTCTTAGTAAATGCTGTTAAGGGCACCAGTGGAAGTTTTTCTTGTCAAAAGATCCTATTTTACATGTCCAAATAAGGCACTTTCTAATGATGGTCTAAATCCTAGTAAATGCTGTTAAGGAATTTGTGTATACGAAAAGGATCCCGGAAAACCACCGATGCTCGAAAACAAATACAGTGTAACAGTAAATGAAGAACGAAAAGACCAATATCATAGGGTTTTAGTACTATCAGGTGTGATGATGTAACGAACCCTACAACCACGGCCTAATTTTCTGGGACTATTACACGGTATAATGGGTAAGTGACGTTATCAAGAAAGAGGGAAGTAGAAGCTAACATCAAAAGCTGTCAACTATTCAAACCAGTTAGCTAAAGTTTTACTTACGTTAAGCAAATCGTGAAGATGGAATGCCTTAGTCTTCCTGGAGAGCCACAACGACCACACCACTGACAGTTCCCTTTCGGATCTCTGTTAGATTGCATGGCTGAAAAAAAAAAAATAAATATAATTATTCCATATACTCTGATTTTATGACATATAAAGATCTGTCACTTACGTTATTCCAAGTATATTCAGATCAAATGATAACGCAGTCGGCCACAAGAGTACGATAGTCCTGATTCACGTCCGCCGCTGGTCTGACCCCACGGGACAACTAAAAATCCCCTTCGAACATATATAAAATATATTATTTCCGATATATATTAAAGGATATATATATGAATATATATATATAGTCATATATATATATATATATATATATATATATATATATATAAAACCACAGTTATAGATCTACCTAATCTGACCATTACCTATTCATTGATTCGCCTTCTCTCATCTTACCAACATTCGTTACATTTACTCCCAAATACCTTTTAACATTCATTGCTCCTTCTTCCAAGTGGTAATTTAGCCTCGTGTTCCAATTAATAGTTTACATTTCCCATAGACGATCCCCTCTTGTAAATAGTTTCAAACTATTCTATTACTATTCATTACTTTATAATTTCCAAACAATAGCCACTCTATATGCCATTCCCGACCCGCTGTCGTATCCTGCAACCTTGAACCTATATTTACTTTATATTTTTTCATCTTGCACCACATAATCTGAAAATATTAAACTGCCTTGGAGACAAAGTACCCATTTCTCACCCATATTTTTCCACAAATTTAGTCATTCTCCTTTCTCAATGGTTTAACATGACTGCTTCAATCATAAAAACACTTCATCTCTCTCAACAACTCATTTGCTATGTCCTTTCCCTGTTTCATCCCTGTCAGTTCTATCATAAGGGTTTTCTGGGTTCATACATGCCTTTAAAGTGTTTACCTTTTTACTTCAAATTTTTCTCATACTTTCATAAACATGTTTGGTTAGCACCTATTCCTCGTCTAAACCCGTAACATGATTCACACTTCAGCCATCCCTAACCTGATTTACTTTTAGCATCAAACTCCCCCTAAAACATTTTACCCCTTTCATTCTTACAGTCTTCTCTACCTCCTTCCCCCTTATTAAAAACACCTGTTTCACTAAGACCTTTCCAAATCTCGCAGTTACCTAAATATCCTTTTAGCAAAATCTCTATGCATCTGTCACCTCCATCTTTCTTCCTATTTTCCAACTCTTAATTGTCCTTTTTTACTACCTTAGCAGTAACTTCTAAAGCATTATCGAAATTACACTAACCCTTGGGTCATTCAGGTCTGCCTCTCCTCAACTTCCACTTTCACCGAGTCTTCAAAATACTCACTCTATTGACACAGAATTCGTTTAACTTTGGACAAAACATTTTCTTAATTTGCATCTTTTTTTTTTAGAGACCCATTTGTTCATCAGCACTTCTCTCTATTATAGTAAGACTTGTTATTTTACGTGAGGGACCCGTTCATGTTCACTCTACCTTCTCTACTGCCTGTGTTTTCTTTTTTCCTTCTCACTTTCATGATTATTATCCTTTCTATGCTCCTGACTTCCTTTCCATCTTGAAATTTCTCTTCATATGATCTTTTATCTTTTCCCTACTAAACCTTTCATTACCTGATCGTACCTGTAATTTTTTTTTTTTTTTTTACGATTCCTACCCTCCTCAACCAAAATCACTCCTGATGACTATGTGAGTCAATTATAGAAATTTGCATACTCTTCAGTTAGTCCTTACCAAATTTCTAAAATTATATATATATATATATATATATATATATATATATATATATATATATATATATATATATATATATATATATATATATAAAAAAACACACACACACACACACACACACACACACACACATATATATATATATATATATATATATATATGTATATATATATATATATATATATATATGTGTGTGTGTGTGTGTGTGTGTGTGTATGTGTGTGTAAACAAAATATTTCTCTCTTTCTATAAGGCCCA
>NC_089751.1:9354634-9379634 GCF_040412425.1 Macrobrachium rosenbergii
CTATGGATTAGACATTAATATCTGTTGTTTTCAGTTATTTTGCTTATGATACTATATTAATTTTGTTGTGCAAAAGTTAGGATGGCATACAAAATGTTAATCAAACTTTGTTTAACGTATGTGGTATTTCAAGATTTTTTTTTTTTTTTTGATTCTCCTCAATATTTCTGTGCGGTTTCTTCTAGCTGCCCATCTAAACCTAATCACCTTTCCCAGCTCTTTGCCTGTTGCCACCTTACTTGACATTCGTGGAGTACGGTTCATGCTTGTCCTTGAAAAATGTGTAAATGGAATATTTAATAGTAGCTTAGACAACTGTTGTTGTCATGTAGCTGAGATTAATTGCAGTTTGCTATTTTTTATATTTTACTGGGCCAGTCACGTGCATTTCTGTTCTACATATTAAAACTCTTTCAAGGTCCAGTTAATTTCACACAGGATTATTATTTTTATATCGTGGAATTCATTCTACTCTGCAGCAAAGGTTAGTGTTATAGCGTCTAAATTTAACACTTTTTGTGTAAAAGGATTGCTTTCCAAGCCCTGTACTCCGTAATAATGTTACATACTCGTATACTTATCTTAATGCTCTTTTAATCACTTGCAACTACTTCCAGATGATAGAGAATCCAAACTAAAAGGAGTCAGGCTAACTTACTGACTTCACATGCGAGAAATAGGACCCTTCATTCAAAATTCGGACCCCAGGATCACTTGTGCATCTACGCGAGCAGAAAAATGCGTTACTCCTCATGACTGTTTTATTAAAACTATGGTGAGGCATACTACGCTTCCTATGAGCCAATCAAACTAATATATTTTTCACTCACATCCCCACACAGGTGAGTGTCCCTGTAGAGGTGGAGGCCACTCCATTCCATGCCCATAAGTCTTAGGACCTATGGGCAGGTGTATTGGTGGTTAAAACAACCAACCAATTTGTTATTTTTTCCTTTCAAGTTATACGTGCATTAGTCTAACCATTTTTAGAAGTTAACTTACCAGATGCACTTTTCAATTAAAATTCCCCTTGATTGTAAAGGGAAAACAATTAAACTCACGGTATTCATCCTGACTAGATTCGTCTTTAGTTTTCTAAGACATCTTCAAGAGGAATGATGTCTTTGATATTATTTCTGTATGATAGCACGAGATTTTTGTTTTATATGTCTCTGCCTCTATATTCTTGAAAATTCCTTCTCGCTGTTCTTTATTCATCGTCTAATACATGAACAGCAGATTTTAATTTCTTTCTTGTTTTCCCTTCATGCAAGTACTTTGTCGTGAATATACTGGGGATATATATATATATATATATATATATATATATATATATATATACTGTATATATGTATATATGTATATGTATGTATGTATATATATATATATATATATATATATATATATATATATATATATATATATATATATATATATGTAATGCTCGAAGAACATGGAAGTGAAATCTGATCATTTACTTTATTTTGTCATAAATAAAAATTAATATAGAAAAATATTGACAGGTTTGTCTTCAACTACATTTGAACACAATAATAATTTTATATGAGACCAAGACATATATACATAAACACACACACAAGCAAATATATATATATATATATATATATATATATATATATATATATATATATATATATATATATATATATATATATATATATATATATATATATATATATATATATATATATATATATATGTCTTAATGCCTTATTAAACATAAGTCAAGCCGTATGTCAGGCAGGCTACTGCCGGCATCATCGCCCGTTGTACAGCTGTTCCTCGCCGTCACCCAGGGTAAAATTACTCTCTAAGGTAGCGGTTTTTTCCCTCTTGCAGCTGCCAATCCATAAGCACATATAACGGGCAGAGAGGGCACCTGCTCCACAATTGCACACGGATATAACTACCTGATTTATAGATTTGGTTACGGCTTATGGCCAGACGGAGTGAGATAGAAGCCAAATGCACGTGCAAGCTGCTGCATTATCAGGAGATGAAGTGCCCAGTGTTCAAGTATAGAAGAAAGGGTAAGGGTAGCAGTGGTTGCGGCATGCTTGAATAAACTGAAGGGCAAATAAGCCTTGTAGCGTCAAATGCACATATGCTTTCAGTAGTGAAACATATAGAATTGAAGCTAATAATTTTAACGCTGAATTAGAAGATGATAACGAATAAGAACTAAACTGTAAAGATTAGAGACGAGGATAATTGTTAACGACATTATATACATATATATATATATGTACATATATATATATATATATATATATATATATATATATATATATATATATATATATATATATAAAATAAACAGCGCTGATGATGTAATTAATTTGATAATTACGAAACACTGGAATAAAGTAAGCTTGTATATCTGTGTGTCCTCTGCCCTTCATTGATGATTTTATATATATATATATATATATATATATATATATATATATATATATATATATATATATATATATACATACAGTATATAAATATAAGCATTAAGCTACAAACGTCCTTTAATATTCAATTTGCTTACCTCGGACATAATATATTCTCATATATGTTACCCGATGGGAAAATTTTTAGTTGATAATAAGTCTGTCGTCTCGTGGGCTCGAACCACGGAAGACAAGAACTCAGGACTACAGTGACGTGATTTTACCCACACGGCACGTGGGCTCGAGCCACGAGGCGACGAACTTATTATCGACTAAAAAATTCCCCTTCGGGTAACATATGAAAATATATTATTTCCGAGGTAGAGCGAATTGGATATTAAAGGACGTTTGTAGCTTAATGCTTGTATATGAATCACGGTGATGTGATAAAAATTTATATATATACTGTATATATACATATACAAGTATATATATATATATATATATATATATATATATATATATATATATATATATATATATATATATATAGCAACACTTTTAAAGATAAAATATATAACAGCCATCAAAAGATCAACAGTTCTGTAAAATGTACAAATAAAAATAATCCCTCGGCTAAGCAGAGAATTTACATTTTTGTGCAAGATGAAAAGCTAGATAAAAAGATGGATAGGTTAGTAGATGCCACTGCAAAAAACAATGTTGTCAGTGATTTTATCTGCCGAACACATAAAATCAGTCCCAGTATATGAAAAATTGAAATAAGGCTCGGCTTTACCCATAAATCAATGATTTATATCTTAGTAGGAATGCGAAATGGTAATTGCTTATAAGCCTGGTCCCAAAAATAATGACGCAGAAACAAGAATCACCTATGAACTTGATATATGCGCAGCCTTGCCCCTACCCAGTGGCACCGCGGAACATGCAATAATCTTGATGGGATTCTTTGAATAGACTGCGAGTGTGCGAAGAAAGTAGGGTGTAGAAAGAGAGGAAAAGGGTGAGTGAGGGTCATAATGGTGAAGGTATATCAAGAGTAGGGTTGGGGGATGGGGAAGCTCGTAAAAATCAGGGCCATAAACCCCAAGTCGTTTGGAAATTGAAGATTGGTTAGGAATAAGAAATCTCATTGATGTGAATTTTACGGTGGCTAGGTAACTGTTATCTCCCCCTTTGGTTTTCTAGAGGGGTTCCACTTCTCATCTCCTCACAGGCACTTCTCACGAAAGTAAGGAAATGCACCAATGCTGATAAGAGAGAGAGAGAGAGAGAGAGAGAGAGAGAGAGAGAGAGAGAGAGAGAGAGAGAGAGAGAGAGAGAGAGAGTCTGATGGATAGACAGGAAGACTATTATCAAGAAAAAAAAGTCAGAGACAAACATGATCATGTTTTTTTGGCAGAGAGGAATAGAAATACAGCTGCAGAGTATATATATATAGTGTGTGTATGTATATATATATATATATATATATATGTATATATATATATATATATATATATATATATATATATATATATATATATATATATATATGCTTTCGATTCAGCTTGCAAATTAAAATACAAGACAAGTTATGGAAATAAATGAAAATAAAATAAAATTACAAGTAATTTACGACTAACTACTTGAAGTTTCATGACTTTCGCTAAACAGAGACATTATCAAAGTTTGTGTGCTGTTTATATACTAAATCCTGCGCACAGGATAGAGAAAAAAGCAAACCAGTCGAATAGGTGGGGACTACAGCAAAGGATGAACCTTTGAAGGTTCTTGAAGAATACGTTGTGTTGCCTGTCTAGGTAATGTCAAACCACGCTACACGCATACATTTACGTGACAAAATTTATATTATATATATATATATATATATATATATATATATATATATATATATAGTATATATATATAATATATATATATATATATATATATATATATATATATATATATATATATATATATATATATATATATATATATATATATATATATATATAGAGAGAGAGAGAGAGAGAGAGAGAGAGAGAGAGAGAGATGAATTTTTGTCACATTGACATTTTCATATTCAGAAAACTAAGCTCAATTTTCGTTTAATATCAAATTCACTCGACCTCGGAATAATACACCGAAGGAGAATTTATAAGTGATACGTGATCCGGTTTATCATTCTGAGATTGAGTGAATCCGGTTTATCATTCCGAGATTGAGTGAATCCGGTTTATCATTCCGAGATTGAGTGAATTTGATATTAATTAAAGACATCTGTAGCTTAATGACTGTGAAAATAAAAATTTTAGGGTTTATATGACAAAAGCTACTGTACGTGTTGCAACCGTACCAATTGGATATCATGGTGGAGGTGAGTTTATACCGACGGCTAAGTACAAAGGCCTGAGTTCGACAGGTACATGTACGACAAAGTTGGTAACTTATACCTCTCTTGATAGCCTAATGGTTAGCGTCACTGAAAAGTCGTTGCCCAGCCCATGGTCACAAGATTGCACTTTTGCTACAGCTTGCCACTTTGTATACAAAGGAGAAGACCCGTGGCAAGATTTACTATAGCGTGAATAGGTAATTATTTCAATAGTGGGTAATAGTTACTTGGCCACCCCAGAAGTGTGGGCAGGAACCGTTGTTAGACAATCCCGACCTCTTCCTCGAGAGTGACGATGAAGACATTTTGTGAATAAATTATGTATAATGTTAGACGTTTTATTTGTATATCTAAAGCATATTTATTAAAACACAATGATTATAACAATATGTTACTCATTCAAACTGATTCCAATATATTTTCCTTTCCATGCATATCAATATAAATCGTGTTACATTTGATTGATATTAAGTAGGTAAATAATAGCTTGCCCTCAAAATCTTGACTCCTACCATTATCTTTTATTTGCAGCGAGTAGGCTATACTAGCGCTGTTTAGGGTGCTGTATGATATAAATAAAAAAAAAAAACAAAGAAAAATGTAATTTTGAAGAAAGTACAATATTTCAGCTATGCTGCTCCATTTATCTACTTCTGAAATATGAATGAAATATTTAACAATAAGGTTAAAAGAATTTTAAATGCTTACACATGTATGTATTTGTTAGAATATACAGTTCTCCTACAGCCATTATTTTCACACCTTTAGTGTGCTCAATTTTCTCACCTTCAAGTAATGAATCGCTCACCTTCATTGTGTAACAACGCTCGTTTCATCAGTGTAACGACTCATTTTACTCTTTCTCAAATACATTTGTGGTGTAAACCAAAAATCTTATGTATGAAGCAAAGTTTATACAGTAAATGGAGTAAACTTGTTTTACAATCCCCCCCCCACCTCTCTCTCCCTCTCTAACTGAGGAGTTGAATATTTGTTGTTATTCAGACTCGTTTTAAAACACTAAGAAAGTGTTTCAGTGTTAAATCCATTTAATTATTGATGGCATTACTATTAAAAAAAAATTAAGCGAATTTGGAAGTTGATCATTATAATCACTATATTGCTTAGCCTAAAAACTAATTGACTGTCATTGAGGTTTGTTACGCCTAGACGAGTGTCAACTAAAAAAAAAAAAAAATCCTGTTTGGCTGCTTTAAGAGCATATTTATTTCAATAACGTACATCAGTTCTCCCCTCACAGGTTTTAAATATCACACTAGTAGACAAAAAATTTTTTTATCATGTGCTGGGTGGAAATCTTTTAAATATACGAAAAGGTTATCACTTCTAATGTCGGTAGCAATCTACAAGTGCTTAGCGCATACGTTTGTCGGAGAGAGTCAAACTTTGACACAACGGCTAAAGCCAACACTTAAATCCATTTTCTCTCACTCCCAATATTTAAAGGGGATACTTAAGCGTATAGGTTCAGCATTTCTCACAAAAAGTTACACTAAAAAACATAAAAAAGGTTCCGATTTAGAATGTTTCGTTAATGAAATACTGCATTGTGTCACCAGTTTTAGCGAGATTTTTTTTGTTTTACTCTTTCGAAGGCTATAATTTAAACAGCATGAAAAATTATATAAACCTTTTATTTCAAGATCTCATCGTATGTGATATTTTGCCAAATATTTTCGTCACCATCTTTTTTTTTATCTCACTACTTTCTCCTAGAGGAGAGAGAGAGAGAGAGAGAGAGAGAGAGAGAGAGAGAGAGAGAGAGAGAGAGAGAGGCGAAGGGCATTGCAAAAATTTAACCTGTTACACTTACAAAAACCTTTTATGTTCACGTAAAAGATATTATATATATATATATATATATATATATATATATATATATATATATATATATATATATATATATATATATATATATATATATAAGTATTTTGGCGTTTCATATAAAATTATTTGCAAATATTGCCCATTTCATAATAGCCGACCACTAATTCGGCAGTTTAGAAATACAACTGTTTTATTTTTTATGTTACAAAACCCTATAATTTTAATGTTATACTCGTACAAACCCCACCGTTATGAATGCCTGCAGTTCACATCCACTGACAAACTGTTGCACGGAATTGCCCATTATGAAAAAGAAATCATTTCGTTTATACAATAAAGCGGTGTTCGAACAGTTCTGACCCAATAAAATTGCAACGTTATCCTGGGAGTTCAGGGAGACTGAGCAATTAGCACACGCAACGACTCTTACCTTTTTCTCTCCCCTCTGCCCTAAAGATATTATTTGGTAAAGTTAGTGATTCAAATGATGAATTCAAAGTAATCGTGAACAAATATCGACATTATTCAGTGGATTTTATATATGACTTCAGAGAGAGGAAGAGAGAGGATGGAGAGGCGAACTTTGCCTTTCACAACTTTTCCAATCTATCAAACCTTGGTCTTTCTCATGCGTCGGCAAATCTCAAAGACATTTTCATTTGTTGGAAAGGTCGCTCCCCTTTCTTAAATTCCAAATTGTGGAATCCACTTCACCTGTTACAGCTGAATTTCGAATGCGACGCGAAGATTTGTATACACCAACGAAATTACCAAGTATTTATTGCATATACGTAATATGCATTTCTAATTATGATGCTGATAAGTATGTAACTCAGTTATCCAATTACCAGTCGTATTAGTTCTTCATTGGAGGGGTGGGTAGAGCTCTTGGTTAGTACGCTGTTGGCCCAGCGTTCGACTCTTCGACCGGCCAATGAAGAATTAGAGGAATTTATTTCTGGTGATAGAAATTCATTTCTCGCTATAATGTGGTTCGGATTCCACAATAAGCTGTAGGTCCCGTTGCTAGGTAACCAGTTGGTTCTTAGCCACGTAAAATCAATCTAATCCTTCGGGCCAGCCCTAGGAGAGCTGTTAATCAGCTCAGTGGCCTGGTTAAACTAAGATATACTTAACTTTTAACCAATCGTATTTTCAGTAATTACTTCTTAGCAAATTGCAGACTGTTTGACTGATTGATTTATGGAATGTAGGTTGTCAAGGCAATTAGCGGTGTTCTTTCAGGCATCCATTGCTTGAGACAGAGAGCATGGGAGTTGGAGTGGTTGGGAAGCAAGATGGGATTTCCAGATAATAAAGAAAATGAAGCATTTGGATCTGAAGGATACTGGGAGAGAACCCCACAGTCCCATTAAGAAATAAAAGCCAGAGGTGTTGAACACCAACACTGAAGGTAGGAAGCGGGAAAAGCGGTACAGTAAAAGGCTGCACAGTGAACGCAGCCAAGGGAGAAGGGATGCTTCAAACGCCTTTTAGTAATGCTAACACTGCCCCACGCGAGGTGCACCGACTGCATAACGTAAATAACAGTCTGGTGTGATGATGTTTTTTATTAATTCTGTAAGAGGCTTATACTCCAAAAGCACCCAGTTTTCCCATTTCTGTAGCAATCCATCAAAACTGTACGTTCAATTACAAATCTGCCTAATTTCTCATACTCTTTCTAAGCACTCTTAACAACCCTTATGGTTAAACAATCTACAGTTTATGTAAGTGATAGTTGAAATTAATATTCTTACATTTTTAGTCCGTATTTTGGACGTTCATTAACCTATAGTGACTAAATTCTTTTCTACGCCAACCGTACGAAAACGTTTCATCATACTGTACATTTGATGATAATGTACCACATCAGGCCATGTCGTGAAATATTCGTATTTCACTAAGTTAAATACGAAATGAAATCACCCATCACATAATCAATACACTTCCAATCAACATTTCTGGAAGACACTTTTGCAAAGACGTTCTCGAAGCAGCTAACAGGAATGTCTTGCAGAGACCATTTCAAATGCAATTACGTGATGTCAACCCTTTCTTGCGACTTCTTTTCATGTTCTTCACATCAAAGGTACCCTTAGAAGACAACAACAGCGTCCTCTTGATTAGTTACAATGTTTGGAGAAACACGAGTCTCTTATTATGTTGAATCAGACGGCATTGCTTGTAGACACATGACGCGCTAATTCTAATGGCCCCCCCTTGGCTTCGTGTTTGCTTCATCAAATGTGACAAGAGGGACTGAGAGAGAAGACTTGACGGTGCTACTTTGAAGGAGGGGATGTTCCTCATATACTCTAATTATAAATGAACGGGAGTGCATTGGAACTGGGAAAGAATATTGGACAGAAGAATACTGAAGAAAGGAACATATTCACAACAAAGTCCTTGCTATCTGATGGTGCAACGCAAAGAAGTGTACGAAGGAGCATAAAGACTACAGAAAAAAGCTTCTAGAGTCAGCTGGGAATTGCCAAATGGAAAATCTAAATTCTTAATGCAGTACTTTCAATAACTGGCAGGCAGGAGTTTCCACAATGATTCTTAGTTTTTATATATAGCGAATAACTTGCTGGTTTTAGTTACTCACGAAGTTTGTAAAATTGAAATGCAAATTCCTTAGTAAACTGATTTTCTTATAAAGCAAGAAGATGGTGAGAATAATTTGGGTAGGGAAAATGTGCCTTTCCAGCCTCAGGCATCCTAAGTAGGAACTTCAATAGATGTCATCAGAATTCCTCATCATGATAATGGTGTATCACTACTATTCTCCCTAGAAGGTAAATTGACAGGTTGAGAGAGAGAGAGAGAGAGAGAGAGAGAGAGAGAGAGAGAGAGAGAGAGAGAGAGAGAGAGAGAGAGAGAGAGAGAAGAAGAGGTGAAGAAGAGTACTCAATTCTCGATATCAGCAACGTATCAAACATTAACATCACATGA
Source organism: Macrobrachium rosenbergii (assembly GCF_040412425.1). Classification (NCBI taxonomy): domain Eukaryota; kingdom Metazoa; phylum Arthropoda; class Malacostraca; order Decapoda; family Palaemonidae; genus Macrobrachium; species Macrobrachium rosenbergii. Next base: position 9,364,241 of record NC_089751.1, read on the forward strand.
AAGAATAATAGTAAATAGCGAACACTGTATTTATCTGATGAAAGTTCTATTTCTGTTTCCATTTTTAATTTAAGCTACAGCAATAGAGATACGAATCTGATAGCAAACATTTTGATTTCCCGAGTTCACATAATATCTCCTACATCATCTACGTGATGTATGTCGATGAAAAAAATGTTCTCATCTATAAAACTAATCGAATAAAATATAGCTTGTCACGAAACTAAAACGATTTGTTTTTCATGGAGAACGTGGCAGATCTTATATTTAGAACAAATATAAGAAAAAGTATTTTTAATAGCAAGTTTATTTTAAACACGTGTGAAAAACTGAGGCGTGCGAGATGAAGTCAGTGCAAGAAAATGACGACAGGACCTTTTACTGGAAAAACAGAAGTCCGAATTTTACAACGATGTTAATTTAGCGGTCCAAAGAACTAAAAGGACACCAAGGAATTGTATTCTAAATTCTTTTCGCCAGGTGCTGTCCTTTGTTTTATTTCACACTGTTTTCTTTTCCTCTTTCCTGGAGCACATATTCCTTAGTATTTTAAAGAAATTCTTTATAATATGCCTGGAAATAACAGAACGGAAGTAATATTCAGTAACTGTAAAAAAAAAAAAAAAATGGTGGGCTAGGAAAGGCAAACGAAAATCAAGAAAAATGTAGGATTGAACGCTGGAAAAGACGAAATACAGTCAAGAAAAACGAAATACTACAGGCATTTCACTGAAATCTGAAATGGTATAAGAAGTCCTACGAAGAACAGGGGGGGGGGACCCTAACGAGAGGAATGATATGCCTCGGAGGTATTCATCATCCCGGAAATTATAGTCTGAGAACTCGTGCAGCATATCATTATTTCTGACCTTTTTCAACCTTCCTTATTGAACAGCTGTACACAACAAACTAGTTTCTATGATTTCTGTTTTAAATTTAATATTTTCACCTTAGATATGAAAAAGTTGGATTAACGATCTCTTTATTTATTCTACTCTTTGTTTACCTAAAACTCCCTTTGCCTTCCACACCTGAGGAGACCATTTAAATACCGTCATTTCAGTAACTATTTGAAGCTGTCAATTCTATTCCTCCGTCCATTTTTCTAAATTCCGTTCACTCTCATAATCTTACTTTTGTCTGCGTTTACTTTTAGAAATTGTTCCTCTTACAAGCACTTTCCTACTCTTTTATTGGTACCCACAGTTTCTTTGAGAATATCCTCAAAATTTTGGAATGGTAATGGGTAACTCTGTTTCCAGTTTTAAATAATTTGTACGTAGAATTTTCGAAAGTAAATATTAAAGAAAATCATTCCACGCAATGTAATATGGTTCATGTATGTGCTTGGCCAATGAACGGAAATGTAAATACTGTCTTTGGTAGAGTAAATAAATGAAATTCACCATGGAAATGGAAAATGGTAGTCGCCTACCAGTTTTTTAGGTACCTAGAGCATAGAACTAGAGTAGTAATAGGGTTAAATATGGTAATGAGCTTAAATACTGTTTATACATAAAACCTACTAATATTTCTTCCTAGGTGCTTTTTTTATTCCGGCTAAAGCAATAAAATTAAGAGATCAGAATTCACAAACAGGTGTTTCAGAACATTACATGTATGTAGCCCTTAAAGTATTGGAAATAAAACTGATATAATTAGCTATACAGGCAAGAAATTCTGCATCAGATAATGTATTAAAAATGGAAAAAAAAGACTTTGTATCACAGCAAAGAAACTTACAGCAGAGAGAGAGAGAGAGAGAGAGAGAGAGAGAGAGAGAGAGAGAGAGAGAGAGAGAGAGAGAGAGAGAGCAAAATAAAAATAAATTGGTAAAGGAAAACGGACTCGCAATTGAATTCCTTCACAATCTTATATACTCTAAAAGTAACTATTAAAAATTGAACGGAACCTACGAAGGAATTGTGTATAAACAACGTATGTGACCTATTACAGGTATATTAAATTACTGATTTGACGGCAATAAAGAAAAATTGGCTGAGAAGTAAATCTTAAGAACCTGATCATGACCTTTCTTTAATGTTTTTATAACAGATATGAAAGACATAAAGGATTTGACATAATTTATGAAGGATGTTATCCGCTACTATTTCTGCAATAATAACAAAACAAGGCTCCACATGGAGATGATAATGTTTTAAGTCATCGATATATGCCATTTCTAATCCACCTCACTGTTCCCATACAGAGATAAATTTTACCGCAGATTGCGAATATTCTTGTTGAGTAACAAAAAACACACACACATCACTTCTAACCTTCTCAAACAATAATGATTTTTAATAGTTAGCCATATGCTTTTGATAATCAGATACGGAACAAAAATAACTATAAAACGCGGTTTATTTTCGTTTACTTTTATTTACAACGTCTTGCAGTGGCAGTATAACTTATCTAATTAATGATTAATATTATTTTTGTTCTAATGATAGCGGTACATGAAAACAGTTTGTTTTCAATTACTATATTGTTATAAGTCGAGAAATGAGATGAAATGTAACTAAAAATCCAAAATTACAGTTCTTTTCTTGCTAAAACACGAGAGAGAGAGAGAGAGAGAGAGAGAGAGAGAGAGAGAGAGAGAGAGAGAGAGAGAAAGTTGCATTCAGAGCCAACGCTCCACAGGCTGAAATACGGCAAACCAAACGAGTCAAGCACGAAACCGCGAAAGCCCACCACAGTGCATTGAAGTAAAGTGTGTTTACTGTGAATATGAAGTAAGGTATTAGGAAAACTGGATCATATCCTCCCTGTTATCCAATGAACATTTCATCAATCTGGATATCCTAAAGCTTCATCAAGATTTGGCCCACAAGTACGTAGTATAATTTCTCGTCACACATTTGACAAATTATCAGTTTCTAAAGTATGACGATTGATTGATTAATTGTGGGTTATCTGGCGTCAAAACTACCAGGGTCACTGACGCCGAATACTAAATGTGATCTTTTCACTTTTATAGTATGTTATAATAAATTAAAAATTAAATTCTGACGAATCCTGCGAATTTTAATATAAGTAGGTACGACAGGATACATTGCGCATTAGGCAAAATGTATACTGCGCACCTGCGCTTCAGCGCACTAGAGAACAGAGTGTTGATAACAGGAAAAGGGGAGAGAGAAAAGTGGAATGGAAAGACATTGCGCACAAGGTACTTAAAGTCAAAGACCTTATTATGATGCATATGAATATGATTATGCTTCTTGTTCAGGCCCCTTCCGTCCCTTCCACTGAGGCATGTGTGGACTCTGCCTAAGGGCATTATTCAACGGGCAGCCTGACTGCGCTGAGATACAAAAGCCAAGGCCTATGCTCTATAAGGAATTTCTTGGCCTCCAACTAAAGGCGAAGGGATGTTAAAGCACGGCTATGGTTAAGACTATTCGCTCAAATGCTGTGCAAGTTAACATTAACAAATCGAAACGCTTCCTTCTGTGTCCTTTGCCAAGTTCATCGAAGATGCTTTACAGAGGAATAATGTGGTTCGGATTCCACAATAAACTGTAGGTCCCGTTGCTAGGTAACCAATTGGTTCTTAGCCACGTAAAATAAGTAAAATCCTTCGGGCCAGCCCTAGGAGAGCTGTTAATCAGCTCAGTGGTCTGGTTAAACTAAGGTAACTTAACTTACACAGGAAGGACACTCTCAGTGTTTGGAGTTGCAGAGGCTAATTCATAATTCCTAAACGCCGTTAATTGCTCTGTTGGCCAGGTACTCTCAAAGATAGCCACGACACAGTTCGTCCAAGAGAGGCGAGGAAATTCTAAAACACGCAACGCGTAGTCGTTAATCTTGAACATGACTTCTTGGTCGCAGAAGAGATCTGTTCTCTAATGGAATCGTTATACTGGATATCATACCTTTTGCTATACTTATTTAACATCTCATTTCTGTTGAGCAAACTGGCGCACAGGCAGACAATATACCAACAAAACTATAAAAAGAAGCAACATCCCCAACACTCGGCAGAAACCAACTAGAAATAAGGAATCTCGTTCGAGGATTCCACTTCAACGGTTTTCAGCTCAAGCACCGCAACAGAGATCAACCAAAACACTTTGAGTCGTGCGATATTTACCCGAAACCCGGGCAACCAAAGACGCGTTCCCTACCAACAACAACAGGAAATTTTTCACTCGGGGGCAAGGAATACAATGGGATCGGTGCTGAATTCAGGCCATATGATGGGGGAAGCTCAAGTATTTTTGCTTATGTGGAGAGAAAAAATAAATAAAAAAGTCACCACTAATAGGTAGAGAAAACCGACAAAATCTCATCCAGGAACGAAGAAAAATCTATGAAATCGTCCCAGGCATGAAGAGAAGGCCACTATAATTTCACCTGGGGGGGGAAATAAGTTATTCTCCTACGTATAGGGATAACTTTCCTTGTATTCTCGTCCAAGTCAGGAGAGAAAATAAATGTTACTTGACTCTGCAAGAGCACCGTTTGAAATGGCAGTATAATGTGACGGGCACAGGCAAACACTGAAAAGGAAAGCCCTAATAAAAAGCCTGACTTATTTAATTAGTTCGTGATCACCTTCGAGGTGTAAAGGTCTAAAAAGATTATCTCAGTGCTTTACACAGAACAGTTTCAAATCGGACAATGTTTTTCTGCTTTAAATGCTTGAAGTTCAAAAACTTTTACATTAGTAGCGACTTCAGACATCCACCTAGAAGTTTCTCCTTCGTTTCAAACCCAGTTATATTAACCCCGCCATTAACATTTGTCTCACACACACAATCAACCTTCCCGGGTATTCAAGCCCTTCCTTTCAAGTATTTCTTTCACTCCGTCTAAAAGTTCCTCTCTTACTCCCTGCTAACACATCATGAATTCCTTTAACTTGCAAGTTTTCGTCTTGCAAGTTTTTCACACGAATCAACCACCTCTGAAGGAACTAATGCATCTTTTTACGGGCCTTAACGCTTTTACCACTGCTATATATCTTTGTTTCTCACCATTTAATTAAGTGGTGAGAAACAAAGATATATTCTTCCTACCACACGTCTATTACACAAACAAGACATATTAATAGGTTTGACCTTATTGTTTTCATTTGCATGAAATTCCACTCTACAGTTCTGTAGAGGAAATTTGTCTCAAGAATGCATTCAGGCATTTCAACCAAGGCTTCCATAAATATATGTTTTTCCCAGTTTATTGGAGACCACTGTTACCTCTTCGTTCCACCTATTCTGTGACGCAGTATAGGTGGAACAAAGGCATGCTGTTAATCCTTCTGTTGTTAGTTCTCTTCTGAGTCCTACGTCTCCAGTCAATCCCTACCATTCAGCTTCTTTGCAAAATTCATTAGCATTATATCCCACGTTTACCTATATCGCAGTAGAACAATTTACTGGACTTTCTTTTTATTTTTTTTTGCAACACTAGTTTTGCGAAGATTTTCTAGGTCCGTGCAGGTAACAATATTTGTGACGTTTGTTTCATTTTCTCAGTCAAATTCTTTACATACTCTGTACCTGCAATGCTATGTTATGCAGACATAGTTGTTAGTTTCCTTACCGTAAGCAGAGAAGAGGTGCTAGAAAGGATTGGAGTCTCGACAACAACAAAAAATAATGCTTGTGCGTAGAGCTTTTTGTTTAGGTGGGTTCGATGCTGCTCTGATGAGTTTTTAGTAGGTGTATGGACCGGCATATAGTGAAGAAGCCTTCTTTGTAATGGGTTCATAATACCTTCTTGATATTTTCTGAAACTACAGGCCGCTAGGGAAATGGCTTAACACACACAAACACTCACACACACACACACACACACACACACACACACACACACACACACACACATATATATATATATATATATATATATATATATATATATATATATTTATATAAGTGCACTGAAAATTGGTGAGTCATAGGTAATACCAATTATTGCTAATAATGAAATTATATATATATATATATATATATATATATATATATATATATATATTGTGACAAAGTTTCCAGTGTCTGTTCTTCAAATCAAACCTGATATCTAAGTGCTTGTCCCGGAGTCTAAGGCACCATTTATATATGGGGAAATGGTCCAGTCTAGTGCACCATTTGTATATGGTGACCCTGGAGTGTCCAGTGTCTGTTCTTTAAATCAAACGTGGGATCTAAGTGCTTGATATTTGATTACCAAACTTACCATTTATTCAACAATTATAGTTACCTCACAAAAGCCAGACACCTGAACCCTCATCACACATAAAAGACGACTGATTTCTCTAAAGGCAACAGTGATCCCTTATAAAACTTATCAATCATGAAAGAAAGCAGATAAAGTTCGTTAAACAGGTGTGAGGTAAAATCTAAGGGCATCACTCCATTAACATTATAAAGTTCAAGTATTTCTATTTATTTCATTTCCCTGGTTCGAGCTCACTTCAATTACTTGAAGGAAAACATCTCACTTACCACTCTATCCCTAATTCAAATCAAAATTACTGGTGGGTCAATGAATGAAACTCTGATATAATATTTTAAATACAAAAATTTATTTCTAAATTCAAAGATTGTACATGACATTTAACAGTCTCAGGGAATCTATTATTACTCGAAACAAAACAAAATTGGATTAAATCTGAATTAATCATCAGTCAAAATTAAATCAGAAATTAATTTATTAATTCATCAAAAATTATTCAAGAAAGATTTAAATTGTTAAATAACAAAACTTGATTGAGAGGAAATATACTGTAAGTAAATTAATTCCCACGTGTTAAACAAAATAAGGCAAATAAATCAATCATATAAAAATGCGGATACAAAAGACACAGAAATATACTCTGCAAAAGATTAAATATCAAAAATGTAAAGCAAAAATTAAGGCAATAGCAAACTCATCACATATATGTATAAAAGAAAAATTCTTCAAAAGATAAAGCATAAAACATATAACACGAAAAAATATTAAAAAAAAAGCGAAAAGGTATCTTTACATATAACCACTGCAGATATTATTTTAGCGCACTAAAACCAGTAATTATGTTACCATACCTTGGTACCAAATTGCTTCGTGTTTTTACTCAGGCGCCGTTACACACACACTTAATAAAATACACTGTTCAGATAACTCAGACACATTTACTAAGGAATTAATCAGTTAAAGAATATGAGTGACCATCGTCTACCAAAATATCAATTACATTAAAACGGGACATTCGTAATCCCGAGCGAGCGAAATGAGCGAGAGAGAGAGAGAGAGAGACGCTGAGCGGAAAACGCAGCTCCTTTCCACAACGCTTTTTGGTCTCTGAGTGTCGACTCCTCTGTATGGGGGTCTATCTACGTGGTAGGTCTAGCCACAGTGTTTTGATCACGTCCCAATGGAATGCATTACTTCAGCAGTTTTGAAAGTACACGAACAACGACTGCCCTGTCCCTTCTCTCTCTCTACACACCTACCGTGCTCTCTCAGCTCAACGCATACGTCGTCCTCTCAAACCATATAGCGTTTAACAACTAACTCTACGCTAACTCTTTTATGGCATACGCGTATCTGAAACAAAATCATACAGTACACACAACACACAAATACACACGAGGAGATTACTGTATTATGAAAACCACAGCATAAGACTCCTCCCCCAAGAAGATTGGTTATCCCGGGGTTGAATCCAACGATTCACAACGGGATAAGTAATCAGCAACCACATTGTTCTTACCCGAGATATGCTGTACCTTAATATTATAGGGTTGCAAGCACAGAGACCACCGAGTGAGTCTCTGGTTGTGATTCTTGATCCGCTGTAAAAACGTGAGCGGGTTGTGATCAGACAGCACCAAAATCTCTCCATTCCTAGATCTGTTCACATACACTTCAAACTTTTTCAATGCTGTGATTAAGGCTAGAGTTTCTTTTTCTATCGTGGAATACACTTTCTGATGTTTTTTCAGTTTCAAAGACATGAAACATAATGGGATGCAAAAGTTCACTTTCATCTTCTTGAAGCAGTACAGCTCCAATTCCACAGTCAGAGGCATCAACTTGTATCACAAATTTCTTATTGAAGTCTGGAGCCCGAAGAACTGGTCTTGAAGTTAAAATGGCTTTTACCTTCTCAAAGGATTCTTGACATTCTGTAGTCCAAACAAACTTAGCTTTGGGACTAGTTAAGTCTGTTAAGGGGGCTACTACAGCTGAGAAATTCGGGCAGAAACGCCGATAGAATCCTGCCATGCCCAAAAATCTCTGTAACTGTTTTCTAGTAGTAGGTGGGGTAGCCTTATGGATACCCTCTACATTAGCGTTTACTGGAGCGAGAAGGCCTTTCCCAACTTCAAACCCAAGATACTGCACAGTTGCCTTCCCGAACTCACTCTTCTCTAGGTTGACTGTTAGTCCTGCTTCCCTTAGTTTCTTGAAAAACTTTCCTCAGGATCTTCAGATGTTCTTCCCATGTTGTAGAGTAAATGACTATGTCATCCAGATATACACCTACTCCTTCTATGGACCCTAGCAGTTGATCCATCACTCGTTGAAACGTTGCAGGTGTATTCATCAGACCAAATGGCAGAACAGTATACTGATACAGTCCAAAAGGAGTAATAAAAGCTGACAGCAATTTAGCACTCTCATCTAAGGGAATTGATAGTATCCCTTCAACAAGTCTACCTTGGAGACAAACTTGGCTTGTCCAACATTATCAAGTAACTGATCTATAGGAGGCAAGGGATAATTGTCAGCCACACTGATGGAATTCAGTTTCCTATAATCAGTACACATCCTAAATGAGCCATCAGGTTTCTTCACTAACACACATGGAGAACTGTAGTGACTTGAACTGGGTTCTGCTAATTCATGCTGTAACAAATATTCAACTTCTTTCTTCAAAACATCTCGATGATAAGGTGATAGGCGATAAGCTCTCTGTTTGAATGGTCTGCCATCTTCTTGGATCTTGATCTCATGCTTGATCAGATCAGTACACCTAGGTACATCTGCAAATAGTTCTGTGAAGCTTCTAATCACTTCACACAACTCACCACCTTGCTCAACACTCAGATGCTTCAGTTTATCCTCCAAATTTTCCAAAATTGAAGAATTATTCATCTTGCTTTCAGCTCCCAATTCATATCCATCGTCGTCTTCTGTAGCTGAAGTTGTCTGGGTTATTGACACAGTTTCCATTTTGGTTTCTGAGAAGTAAGGTTTTAAGAGGTTTACATGTACCTTCCTTTTTCGTCTTCGTCTTTCTGGTGTTTCAATTACATAAGTTCTATCACTTAACCTCTCAATTATCTTGTAAGGACCTTGAAACTTGTTGGAAAGGGGAAATCTCTTGACAGGTAAAAACACTAACACTTGTTGACCAACACTAAAACTTCTTAGCTTAGTCTTCTTATCATATCTCCTTTTCATTTTCTCTGACTCAGTTTCAGATTTTCTAAAGAGAATTTTCTAATCTCTTCCAATCTTTTCCTCAAGTTCTTTACATACGCTCCTTGGACTTCCACTTGATTTTCTTCCCAATTTTCTGCAAGAATTTTCAACGGTCCTCTCACTTCTCTACCAAAAATCATCTCGTTAGGTGAACAACCCATGCTTTCTTGATAAGCATTCCTAATTTCAAATAACATCAATTGTACACCAACATCCCAGTCTCTGCCTGACTCAGAACAATACTTAGTCAGCATACTTTTCAATGTCTGGTGAAACCTTTCCAAGGCTCCTTGAGTCTCTGGGTGATACGCAGTGGACAACTGTTGTTTCACTCCTAACAAGTTCATCACATCCTGAAACAGTTTGGAAGTAAAATTGGTTCCTCTATCACTTTGTACAATTTCAGGTATTCCAAACTCTGAGAAAAACTCCACTAGTTTCTCAGCAACTATCTTGGCAGATATGTTTCTAACAGGGATTGCCTCAGGATATCTTGTCACAGGACACATCAATGTTAACAGATACTCATGACCCTTCTTTGTCTTCGGCAGTGGTCCAACCATAGCTATAATCACTTTGCTAAAGGGTTCTCCTCTAACTTCTATAGGTTGTAGGGGGGCTTTCTGAATGGTTTCATTTGGCTTTCCAGCTATCTGGCAGGTATGACACTCCCGACAGAACTTGCTAACATCTTTGTGAAGTCCAGGCCAGAAAAAATATTTCATGGTCTTCTCCACAGTCTTCCTAATTCCCATATGTCCAGACTCATGAGCTACTGCTACTACTTGCTTCCTCAATGGACGTGGGATCAAAATTTGATGATATTCACCCCATTCAGCATCTCCTGGTATATCTGCAGGTCTATGCTTTCTCATCAGCATACCTTCCTTCAGATAATAACAGGTAGGAGTTTGTTGCATCTCTTCTTGATCAGCAACTCTGAAAAACAGCTCAGCTAAGGATACATCCTTTTTCTGTAGGTCCATTAGCTTCTCCCTGGTCACCTGACCAACTTCAAGGGTTGAGCTCTCAATATCTGCTAACTCAGCTACTGTAGTTTCACTGTTATCTTCAGGAACGTCTTGACTACTCAGAGTCTCTTCAGGGACGACAGCTTCTTCTTGGGAAACCTCTTCTTGGTCAACACTAGGGGAAACATCATTTCCCTGGAACAGCTCTTCCAACCTCAAAGATCCTTCTTGAGTGGGTAAATCCTCAGTCTCTTCAATGACAGGCATAGTCCTCTTCATACTCCTAGTAGTAGTCACACAGCTAGGAAACAGGTGGGGTTATTCTTCTCCAAATTTACCGTAGGACTAATCCTCAATGGTTTATCTGTCACTATAGGACAAGGAACAAATGGCACACTACCAACTTCATTCCCTAACAGAACATGTACACCTTCAACAGCCAGTGAGTCCTTTACAGCAAAATCAACATCTCCTGTCACTAATTCACATGACAGGTGTAAGCGGCATATAGGAGTTACCTCTTCTCCTCCTATACCCTTCAAAATAACAGAATCTCCTGTAAGATTCTCCTCCAACTGGGGGTGAGCACCACGGACTACCACACTATGGTTGCTCCCTGTATCACGTAACACCTTGACTGGTACCTGCACACTTCCTCCTGGAGTTGTCAGCATACCCTCATAGATATATGGCTTAAAAGCCTCCAAACTGCTCAGCCACTCACTGCTTGAAGTTACATTTCCACTGGTTGCTAAACATTCAGCTTGTTTAGTCTCAGCCTTCACTGGAGCTTGACTCCTCCCCACATTGTTCTTTGTAGTCTGTTTCACCTGGTCATTTCTTACTACTTGACCAACTGGTTTGGACTGCCAGTGTGTCTGATGACACTCCCAACTGAAGTGTCCTGCTCTTCCACACTTGTAACAGACAACATTAGGCTTCTGTAATTGCCTTGCAACATTATTATATGAGGATTTTACATTAGCCTGTTGAGGGATATTACCCTGCATTGACTTGGTATTGCCACTTGTAGAATTCCCATTAAATCTGCTCCTGAAATTTGGATGAGACCTAAAACCTGTGCGTTGATTCTGGTACTTGACATTATAGTTCCTTCTGCTGCTGATAATGTTGTAGTCCTCACTGAGTGTAGCAGCTTTGTCAAGTTTATTCACCTCTCTCTCTCAGATAGGCTCTTATGTGTTCAGGAATTCCCCTAAGATATTGTTCAAGGACAAATAATTCTTCAAGATCTTCAAATGTTTTAACTTTAGCAGCCTCCAACCATCGTTTAAAACATCTTCTTACTTTGTACGCATAATCCAAGAAAGTTATCTGGTCATCCTTTCTCAAAGATCTGAATCTTTCATTATAATATTCAGTGGTCATCTGGTAAACTTGTAGCACATTGTGTTTAAGTACCTTGTACTCTTTACACTGCTCAGCTGATAAGGCTAAATAGGCACTTCTTCCTTTTCCAATGAGAACACTCTGCAACAAGACCGACCATTTATCCTTTGGCCATCCCATTCCTGCAGCCACTTTTTCAAAGTGATCAAAAACTCATCTGGAGCTTCTTCTGTAAACTTTGGAATTAACTTCTGCACTCTTACTACATCAAATACAGGGTCTGAATCACCTTCAGTAGGGTTAGATGGTGTTACGGGCAATTCAGCTGTAGCTTTCAACCTTTCCATCTCTCTCTTGTGTCTAGCTATTTCTCTTAATTCTTCAGCAGCTTTCTCTTCTTCTCTTTCTTTTCTTTCTCGTTTTTCTCTGTCTTCTTTTTCTCTTTCAGCCTGCATTCTCTCTCTTTCAGCCTGCATCTTCAGCTTAATCAAATTTGCTTCTGCTTCTAGACGTCTAAGCTCTGCTTCTGCATCACTTTTCTCTTTCTTTTGCCCATGTTTATCTATAAGTTCTGCCTCAGCTGCTTTCAACAACTCTTGAGCTTCTCCGAGCTCTTCATCTATTTTACCAGAGTCCATCAATGCTTGGATCGCAATGAATTTTATTTGTGCCTTTACCATGTTGGCAGACACCTGACCACCATATGCGACTGCTATCTCACTCCACTGTGCTTTAGTCAGAGTGATTTCAGATAACTCTTGGATGGAGGGATTTGCTAAAAACTCTTGAACATTGAAGGGAGCCATCTCTCTCAGTTACCCAACTACTAATTCAATATTACACCAATTCAACACAATAAATTGCAAAAAACAATTATATGGTCACTCTCCCAAAATGCAAAGAACAATTATATGGTCACTCTCCTCACAAAATAAAAGAACTATATGGTCACTCTCCTCATAAAATATGTCCCTAACACCATCAGTATACACCAGAGTGATATTTGTGATCTGTTTTCCCAGGGTCTTGGGCACCACTTATATATGTGACGAAGTGTCCAGTGTCTGTTCTTCAAATCAAACCTGATATCTAAGTGCTTGTCCCGGAGTCTAAGGCACCATTTATATATGGGGGAAATGGTCCAGTCTAGTGCACCATTTATATATGGTGACCCCGGAGTGTCCAGTGTCTGTTCTTTAAATCAAACGTGGGATCTAAGTGCTTGATATTTGATTACCAAACTTACCATTTATTCAACAATTATAGTTACCTCACAAAAGCCAGACACCTGAACCCTCATCACACATAAAAGACGACTGATTTCTCTAAAGGCAACAGTGATCCCTTATAAAACTTATCAATCATGAAAGAAAGCAGATAAAGTTCGTTAAACAGGTGTGAGGTAAAATCTAAGGGCATCACTCCATTAACATTATAAAGTTCAAGTATTTCTATTTATTTCATTTCCTGGTTCGAGCTCACTTCAATTACTTGAAGGAAAACATCTCACTTACCACTCTATCCCTAATTCAAATCAAAATTACTGGTGGGTCAATGAATGAAACTCTGATATAATATTTTAAATACAAAAATTTATTTCTAAATTCAAAGATTATACATGACATTTAACAGTCTCAGGGAAATCTATTATTACTCGAAACAAAACAAAATTGGATTAAATCTGAATTAATCATCAGTCAAAATTAAATCAGAAATTAATTTATTAATTCATCAAAAATTATTCAAGAAAGATTTAAATTGTTAAATAACAAAACTTGATTGAGAGGAAATATACTGTAAGTAAATTAATTCCCACGTGTTAAACAAAAAATAAGACAAATAAATCAATCATATAAAAATGCGGATACAAAAGACACAGAAATATACTCTGCAAAAGATTAAATATCAAAAATGTAAAGCAAAAATTAAGGCAATAGCAAACTCATCACATATATGTATAAAAGAAAAATTCTTCAAAAGATAAAGCATAAAACATATAACACGAAAAAATATTAAAAAGTGAAAAGGTATCTTTACATATAACCACTGCAGATATTATTTTAGTGCACTAAAACCAGTAATTATGTTACCATACCTTGGTACCAAATTGCTTCGTGTTTTTACTCAGGTGCCGTTACACACACACTTAATAAAATACACTGTTCAGATAACTCAGACACATTTACTAAGGAATTAATCAGTTAAAGAATATGAGTGACCATCGTCTACCAAAATATCAATTACATTAAAACGGGACATTCGTAATCCCGAGAGCGAAGCGAAGCGAAAGGCAAGGAAAGAGAGAGAGAGAGAGAGAGAGGAGCGAAAAACGCAGCTCCTTTCCACAATGCTTTTGGTCTCTGAGTGTCGACTCCTCTGTATGGGGTCTATCTACGTGGTAGGTCTAGCCACAGTGTTTTGATCGCGTCCCAATGGAATGCATTACTTCAGCAGTTTTGAAAATACACGAACAACAACTGCCCTGTCCCTTCTCTCTCTCTACACCTACCGTGCTCTCTCAGCTCAACGATACGCTCGTCCTCTCAAACCATATAGCGTTTAACAACTAACTCTACGCTAACTCTTTTACGGCATACGCGTATCTGAAACAAAATCATACAGTACACACAACACACAAATACACACGAGGAGATTACTGTATTATGGAAACCACAGCATAAGAATATATATATATATATATATATATATATATATATATATATATATATATATATATATATATATATATATATATATATATATATATATATATATATATATATACACTACAGATTCAACATTCCTTTCGAAATGCTACGTAACGTGTTTCATGGCCTAACTCAGAAGACGGGGTAACCGCAACTCTTTCTCTCCCCTCTCTCTCTCTCTCTCGCACTCAACCCACAGATTCTCTCTCTCTCACTAACACCATCCTCAAAATGGATACTCTAAGGAAACACAATCTTTCCTACATAAATAGATTTATTATCAAACAAACCCAACAAGTAATGAATTAACAAAGAAAAGATTAGAATGCATAATAAATGAATTATCAAGTCAAAAATAGTCTAATTCAAGATTTAATCTTACTCTGGCTAAAAAGCCTTTACACTCAAAACTCCCACACACTCCATCTTAGACATTATACGTCTAGTCTTAAAGTCAACCACATTGAAAGCAACCACTAAACTGCAAAGATTGCAGTGTCCTTTCTCTATAACCACAGCAACCCCACAGACATCTGTTGAAAAATTAAACAAACCGTAATCTCCCACAAATACACAAGTGTAAGACATAATAATGGAAATCTAAAATGCATGGTTAACCAATGTCAAATCAGAACACAATAAAATAGAATATTAAAGTGACATAAATGACTATGTCCAATTCTTCCCAAAAATTCATAAGTGTCTTGGATATGGTAAATTCACAAGTTCACAGTCCACACAGAAAAAAAAGAGAAGTCTGTATTTACCTTAACTGCCGGTTTCTAAGAGATTGGGAACACACAAAGCCACGTCTGGACGATATCGCTCTCGCTAAGTTAATAATCAACCAGACCTAACTTTTGGGCACAATTAGACATAATCTCCATTTTTCTAACGCACGAACTTACGTACTTGCATACCAACTCGGCCGGTTGCCTC
>NC_089751.1:9384634-9392134 GCF_040412425.1 Macrobrachium rosenbergii
AAAGCAAAAACTAGAATATAAGACTAATAAGTGATATGTTACATGTTTCAGGCTAATATTTTCATCAATATAAAAGAAATGCCAGATATATTCCGTTGTAACGTAAAAAACACATAAAATCTGTCTGAAACTCAGTTACAGTGAAATATTTGACAAATAGAATCCAATTTCTTTCTTGCTGAAAGAAAGCAAAATAAAACGTTCCGGAAAAACCCACAGAAACACTCGCGCTTCTAACTGAAGGTTGTGTTGATATGTATTGTCATCCTAAAACTAGCGAAAATCTTGTGAGAAGAACGTAAGGTTAGAAAAAAAAAATTAAATACGAAAAATCCGCATGCGTGAGGTGAATTGATGCAAACTAAAATATCTTCAAGCTAGTGAATTGGTGTTGGACGACGAATGGCCCTCACCCGCCTCCCCGCCCACAAAAAAAGCAATATTAAAAAGTTTGTCCTCATTTGAAAAATATTCCTGTTTCTGAATTACCTAACCACCAAAATATCATGACCAATCTTTCCCGAGTATCTGGTTTTATTTTCACTTTTACTTTTTCAGGTGAAATATTCCTTTAAATAAATATGTGATGCACAAACAAGAGCTGCATTCCATTTGATATACAGTATGAACCATTGTCCATGCCTGACACTTATTCAGTTTTACCCTTCACATATCTTTACTCACTATAGGCCTATCTCCGTCATTCCTGACAGTTATCACGTCGGCCAAATTTAAACCCAAGTAGCCACCGAACTCTGATGAATGATTCTCACATTTTCTGGGAAATATGGAAGTCACTTCTCGACGTTAAAATTATGGTTGGCACACAATATATTGAACTTGTTTTCTAATATCTAACAATAAGCAATGTGTATATAAATGTAAATAACGAGATTTAGGTTTAATTTTGAGCTTTTTTTTTTTTTTTTTTGCTTTGATTGTAACAGAAATCTGAGATGTTTTGTGCCCTATCGCTAAAAAATTGTGTGCATTAGGATGAATTAGGTTGGATAAATATATTCAAGTTAATATGCACACCGAAGCTCGCTAAACTGTATTTGGATATGGTAATTAATAGCTGCGATTCATGGAAACAATACAAAATACCTATTTTTTTTTTGTTTGTGGCCTGCGGAAGAAACCAACCAATGAAAGTGAAAGATTTGAAATTTTACATGAATATCTTAGTCACCATCATGATATTCATTTTTGAAAGACCTATCAATATTATAATTAAGAGCTTATTTGAATGATTAAAATGAAGAATCCGGCAACTAAAATTATTTGAAATTTTAAAAAACTGAGGAACGATGCAAGCATAGCTGTTTATTTGACACAGATTTGGATAATATACCAAGGCAAAATAAAGGGGCAATAGTACGAAGATATATGAAATGAAAGCAACAGAGAGAGAGAGAGAGAGAGAGAGAGAGAGAGAGAGAGAGAGAGAGAGAGAGAGAGAGAGATCAAATTGGTAAGACAAGCAAGGAAGCACTCATTAATTTAGATTTTGAGATTAGAAACATGAAAAGAAATAAACACATGGAGTTTTAATCCATAGGAAAGTCTGCACGTGTGCCCATTTTTAGCCCTCTATTAGTGGCATAAATTCTTCGTATCACAGCTTTCTCCGGGAGGCCTCCGTTTAATTTCACAGAACAACAAGAGGTGCATTTTCTTCCTTTTCAATAATTTATGTTTACGATTAGTAGAACAAGAAGATTTGGAATAAATGTTCTATGATGCTTTTATAACTTCTTTCTATTGTAAAAGGAAATCACATGCTGAGAGAGAGAGAGAGAGAGAGAGAGAGAGAGAGAGAGAGAGAGAGAGAGAGAGAGAGAGAGAGAGGGCAATCTTAACATGTCCAGTACAATGGATCGGAATACCAACATGGACTCCTGGCCATTAACGATTCTATTTATTGGCTTGGCCAGTGGAAGAAATTGCTGTTAAGAATCCCAGAGTCTCCCTCCCGCCAACCTATTACAGGAAAAGAAAAAGGAAAGACATTTAAGGCTATACCTGAATCCCCTTTTTCTATCTTTCCGTCTCTCTGTACATAGTTTATAGCAAATGTCCCCTTGTATATATCGCATTTCTCGAAAGCCTCTTTGTTACCACATATATAGATATTGAGACAACGTGGTGTGCTAAACACGTGAACACACACATATATATATATGTGTATATATATATATATATATATATATATATATATATATATATATATATATATATATATATATATATATATATATATACTGTATATATATATATGTGTGTGTGTGTGTGTGTGTGCATAGGTGTGTATGTAATGGCTGTCTTGTACCATTTATGTAATTAGCGTAATGTGTAACTCAGTGTACTAGTACGTAGATAATGTACTTGCTTAACAAGTTATTTATATTTGAATACTTGTTTAGAAAATGCTGTTAAGATGTTTCGTTCTGCGAATTTTAACTTCGATTTAATATATAAAAATTAGTCAAACATTTGTTTTACTTTCTAAATAATATTTATTTTTCTCGTATTGAATGCACTAGAAAAAATTTTTATTTCGCGCACAAATACTTTCTAAAAGTTCCACAAACAAAATCGTTCTCAGTTAAAGTACACAGATAAAATATTAACCGACCAACTCTCTCAATCCATGACAAAACCACCTTAAACCATACGTTACACACACACACACACACACACACACACACACACACACACACACACACATATATATATATATATATATATATATATATATATATATATATATATATATATATATATATCTAAGTCCACGTCGGAAATTGAAAGTCCTGGTTTTCACTCACCTTCCGACGTGGATATTCTCAAGCTTTCCTTCAGCTGTATATATATATATATATATATATATATATATATATATATATATATATATATATATATATATATATATATATATATATATAAATGTGTATGTATACATATGTATATATATATATATATATATATATATATATATATATATATATATATATATATATATATGCTAGAAAACAATTAGTTAACCAGTGCTATTAATATATTTGTTTGCTGATTAATGCGTCCGCTTTATGCATGAATTTAAAAGCAATACGATAAGTCATATTTCTTTATGTGATGCAACCAAGCATGCACAAACAGAGAGAAAGAGAAGGGAGGGTGGCCGGAGAAAGAGAGAAAGAGGGAGAAACTAAATAGCCATAACACGACCTACCTGGTAGTTCCCACGTTGACTGCAGATACCTTCCGTCCTTATTTGGCATCGCTAATGAAACAGCGGTAGTGTAACCGAATTCCGTCCTGTCGGACAAATCATGTTTCAACTACTGCAAAAAGAAACGAAAAAAGGGTTATGATTGGTTGAAGTCACGATTCAAATATGCAAAGGAAATGATTTTTTCCTTCAAAATTGTTCACGTTCAATCAGAAAGCACTTAAAAAAAAAAAATGTATTATTTGGGCGTACTCCTGGTGACCTTTTGTGACCGGCGAACATTTGGAAAGTTCTGATGGAACTAAATATGACGGATGAAAATTAAAATAACTAGATACGACATTTCGTGAATGTATATATTTATACCAAACAAGGTTGGAACCTTTATTAAGTTAGAGACTAAAAGTTGCAACATTATCCACACACACACACACACACACACACACATACACACACACCTGTATATATATATATATATATATATACCACACACACATATATATATATATATATATATATATATATATATATATATATATATACATTATATATATATATATATATATATATATATATATATATATATATATATATATATATATATATATATATATGCCACATCATCCAAGAAACAAGAATTGCATGCAAGCCACAGGAAAACGGCGTAATACGAGTAGGGTGTTCGTGGGAATATTCTCGAGACCAATGTGTGTGGGTGTATGAAATGGCTAATATTGGGGAAATTTCTAGTTTCTTGCAGGCACTAATCTTTGCCTTTTGCTATATATATATGTATATATGTATATATATATATATATATATATATATATATATATATATATATATATATATATATATATATATATATATATATATATATATGTCCGTGTATGTGTGTGTATATACTTGTATATATGTTCTTACATGGCAAAGCAACGTAATCATATTTGTTTAATCACAAAGTATTACATTAAAGTAATCAGATTCGCAGTAACAGGACCTACACAGACTCGGCAGGTATAATCAGTTCTACCATAAAAACAGCAATGGTGTTTTTACCTCTTGAAAACAAAGTTTTGTTCTTTTTCCCATATCCCTAATGTCACGGACCATAATTTTTTGTCTCCGAAATCGAAGGAAATGAAAAGGGTGGAAGAAATCGTCTTCACATAAAAAATGAATAAAATCATAGCGTGCAATTCCTGTCTCCCCATCTACGACAGGAAATAAACCTCAGAAACATTTAAATTACCGTCGCATCTAATTTAATCTCTGTCACTTTTTTCCGTCGTTAATTGTCCAATTCGTAATTATTACCGTGACTGCGTGTCAGTGTATCTATTATTATGGTTGGTCACGCTCAAATGTGCTGTATCAGTCACAATTTTAGAATTCAAAATTCCGTATTTCCAGAGGTGATAAGATTTGGTACTTGGCAGTCTTAATGAACAGAAAAGATTAATACGAATTGTGAAGCTGGCAATGTCCAGAGACTCTGACATTGACTTATAAGTCACTGGATTTGGTCCAAAGATGTTAGTTACTTCTCTGGGTTGTTAGACTGTTTACTGTAATATATTACTAGGAGATACATTTTGATTTACATATATGGTCTCAGCCCGATATAGCAAAGAGATCCTCATAAAAAACTATGATCTATTACATAACGCAGTGAAATCATCTATGTAGTCATTCCTCGCATACTGGAGTTAGCAGAGGCTACAAGGAAGAAACATTTCGTCTTACTGTAGAATTCTTCATGTGATGAAATGATTTAAGTTACAAATACTTTAATAGATGCTTTCTTTATTAGTATCTAGATAGTTCATTGGTATGCGACAAATATAAATATTGATTAATAATAGTAATCCAAATAATTATATTAACCAATTGATTTGTTTTTCCACCAGTCAATATGACTACTAAAAGATAAAAATTCACAATATGCCACAAATTTGTAAGACTGTAGCGAATAGTAATTTCATTTCCAGAAACACTGGTAGTTTCTTGCTTTTCACATAAGAGTTCAGGGTTCGAACAGGACGTGATTCAGAAACTTACTGCAGGTGGTACTGAATGTTGATTTCCAGCATTGAGGGAAAGATTTATTTTCTAATACTGACAGTTTCTTAAGAAAAAGTTTTTGAAAGAAAAATTTCCTGCTAACACTAAGCCGCTCAATGGCATGTCGAGAAATTTCTGTAGGTATCCATATTTTCTACCATCAGATGTTCTTACAACTGTCGTTCAGCAGTATTTTATGTGCTTAATTCTGTAAAATGTTATTTTTTTTAGATTAGAAATAAATAAGTTCAGTACTCTGAAACAATATTGATTTGATATTACTTTTTCCTGTGCCCTTACTCTATGAAAAAAGAGACTTCTTAGATTCTGCAGCCATGGGCATCCGACCAGCAGATGCCTGACAGTCAGCTAGACCAGACAATCATCACAAAAGGATTTATTTCCTCCACTTTGCAGTATAGCCAATATGAAGATGGAATATGGCAACTTCCATTTGCCATGGCATTGGGACATAATTATTAAGGTGAATGTTATTAGAAATTTCTTTGGTTTTGTTGGAGTCTATTTCACACCAATGCTCTTGCCTAAAGTTTGGAATTTCTTGCAATATAGGAAAAGACATCATGATAAGGGACATCACATCAGTCCTTTCTTTTCCATAAATATTTACAGCTGCTGATAGCACTAAAAATATGAAATCTAACTTTTTCGGCACTTATATAAAAATATCCACTGTCAAATGAATGGCCAGTATTTAAAATTTCCATGGACTGCAAAGGATTTATTGAAATTTGCTCCCCTGAGACTGAACATCCACTAAAAACTCCACACCTCTGCAGAAGCCACATCACCAATAGCTGTTTTTAATGGGAAGCCACAATCTTCGCAGTTTTACTCACAAGAGGCATAGGTGCCGACTTCTCTTGACTTTAGAGCAATAGTCGTGGTCAAGCCTTCAAAAAGGCACAAGCCCAAACTATCATTAGGCACTCCTCTTTCAGTGAGAGGCAGTATTCTAACATTATGGTGCCCTGCGAATTTTATTTTACTCGTGTATTACACTAGTACCATACACTGAAACAAAATAAACTAGAAAGCAATGTAGATATACAAACCCACACACACACACACGTAAATATGAAACAAAATAAACTAGATAGCAATGTATAGATATACAAACCCACACACACACACACATATATATATATATATATATATATATATATATATATATATATATATATATATATATATATATATATATATATATATATATATATATATATATATATATATATATATATATATATATATATATATATATATATATACTGTATATCATATGATTCAACTCCGAAACACGATGTAGTACTTATAGATTAAATTGGCGACAGAACTGTACTCAACGTAGAAAAAAAGGTTTTGGCAAATCTAGATTGTTGTAAATCTATATCACTCAAATAATATTTTGTCCTAAGGCTACGCTGCAATTATATCAACGATTATTAGGAATTCGCCATTTTTATCTCGATTTCTTTGCTTTATCTGAATTAGTAACGGTTTAAAAATGTCGACAGGTAATCATGATTACTCTGAAGTAGTGTTAGGGGTTAGTTATAAATGCATGGAAGGAAGAGAGAGAGAGAGAGAGAGAGAGAGAGAGAGAGAGAGAGAGAGTATTCCTGATTTCGTCACAGATATTAATCACAGAACATCTAATATAATCAACTCCCCTATTGTCTGTACACATGTAAACAAGTGAGCTAATTGGTAAGGTATCCATTTCACCAATTATAATACATGTACTGGATGTAAGTAAAGTTTAGGCAGATTCAATGAGGTAGTCCATAGATATTAAGCTTCTAATTGGTAAATAAAGATTAGTAAAATTGTCCAAATTTTAATTGAAATTCTAATTTAATTGAAATTCTAATGCACGGAATATTTTTGTTCCATCTCGTTACAGAAGCTATTCATAGATTATAAGTTTGGTGAACATACAATGTTGTAAAATATGTGTAATGTATATGCGAAAACACATGCTCACAAACATGTATATATATGTATATACTATATATTTATATATACATACTGTATATATATATAGATGTATGTATATATATCGATGTATACATAAATAAATATATATATATATATATATATATATATATATATATATATATATATATATATATATATATATATATAAGTTAAGTATATGTTAGTTTTACCAGACCACT
>NC_089751.1:9397134-9402134 GCF_040412425.1 Macrobrachium rosenbergii
AGCGTTTAGAATTATAAGGTCATTCAGCACTGAAAGGAAAACTAAGAGTAAAAAGGTTTCAAAGGTATAAAAGGAGGAAAACCTCGTAGCTGCACTATGAAACAACTGTTAGGAGAGGGTGGAAAGTAAGATGGAAGAAAGAGAGTACAAACAGAGGTACAGTAAAAGAAATGAAAGGGGCTGAAGCTAGGGGCCGAAGGGACGCTGCAAAGAACCCTAAGTAATGCCTAGAGTGCACACGTGAGGTGCACTGACGGCACCGTGCACCCACGGGGATGTTTCTTAAAGGACTTAGGATAGTTTGCATGGGTACCTGGAAAAAGGTTTTTATACAGTCCGTCAGCACCTGACCCAATTACTCTACCCCGCATATGTTATCGAGGAAGCTATCAATAAAGCAAACAAGTCTCACAAATAAAGGTGAATAGTTGTTTATTTGGGGTTCAACGACCTGCTAATGATTTCCCAATGTAGGTGTATAAAGCGACTAATGCTTTTGCTTATTAGTGCTTTTCATTATAACCATGCAAATTGTCTAGAACAGGTGTGAGCGTACAGCATCTGTTATGCTCTAATTTCACCTTATAAAAATCAGCAATAATAGGAAACATTTGGTTACAAGAAACTCAATGTATTCGAAGGTTTTACCTATATCAAGTGGAAAATTTTTGGGCAGGATGCCAGTTTTTTTTTTTTATTGATACTTCTTTTTCAACAATTTGGTGCAAAGAGAAACCACATGAAGACCTAATCATTATATGCTGTAAAGAGTAATACTTGCATTATAAATTTCATTAAAAAAATATGCTTTAAATGAGGAATGGGGCTGGTAAGGCAAAAACCCAGAGATGGCAGACTCGCTAGCCGTACAGAAATTTTATATAAAAAATTATAATAAGCCATAACGAGACATTATCTTAGTGTGTTATTAGGAGAGTAGATTGTTTTGAATTTCACCACTAATTCTTCTTCTCTAGAGCTATTTTCCAAAGATAGGCAGATAAAAATCAGCGAGAACATTATGAAGAGGATTTACATTTTCTTTTTTTTTTGTATTTACTGGAATATGTCACGAGAGTTATTAGCCCATTAGTCTATATGAGTTATTTTCTCTCTCACTATTCGCGCGTTCTTATTCATGACCATTTATAGTTTATGTTGGGAGTACTTCCCAATTACAATATGTCAGTACCGTTAGATATTATTATTCCTTTTTGAATTTTTGGAATTCAGGACGAAGTTTTGCATTTAAGGTAATTTCTGTAAGCAGAAATCTGGTACAGCAATGAGAGTGCAAATACCCCCATTGCTGAGTAATTTGCGCATGGAAGTTTTGAGACTTGAATTTCAATTTATATTCTTCCACCTGAAGCCATTTGGGTTCGTTAGGGGGCCGCTATATTTTGTACTTGGTTTCTGAATAGAATATACTTTTTTATAACCAAAGTAGTCTTTTACCCTCCAATAAATTTTCTTTCAGAAGGTAGGGAGGTGGCCTTTTACCTTTCAATTGTTTGCGCTCACAGAAATAGGTACACGGGATGTTTTAAATCCTCCATACATCTAATATATATATATATATATATATATATATATATATATATATATATATATATATATATATATATATATATATATATATATATATATATATATATATATATATATATATATATATATATATATATATATATATATATATATTCATATAATGTATATTATATATATGTAAATTATATATTTCATTTTATATATATATAATAAAATGTCTTTGCCGTTTGTAAATTTTTTCATTTTCCTTATATGAATAAATGTACATTTTGAAAGATGTACTTGTTTTGATGTTTTCGCACCAAGTGTTCAGGCTCAGTTAACCCAATGCAGGTTTCTAATGAGACACTAAGTACCGCTAGCCATCACCGATCTGACCTGACCCTAGTAATGCGCCCCTAAGGTGAGATTCCTAACAGCCACCTGCAAAGAGCACACCTCCTTTTGAGAGTTCCTTCTATTGTTACTATTGTGCTCAATTCCCCAGTCACGCGTGCCCCTTCGCATTTTTCTGAGTTTCCTTTCCTTCCCAACTACCTGCACTGCCATCAAGGGTCACCTTTCTTGACGTGACCTGCACTTGCAGTCTGCCTACTAACAACGTTCTTGCTCACTGTACCCCCTGCTGTGCATCTTTTGGATGCTTCCTAACATCCTTGCTTGTTAGCCTACAAAAGGCCTAGGGTATAAGATTTGCAGTTGTGGCACTTTGCTTGAATACTTTTTGATTCTATTGTGTAACGTAATTCTTGACAGTGCCACGGAGCTCCAGTGACAGCTCCGTACATATTTTATCTTCTGATTGATTTAGTGACTTATGCTATTTAGTGGGCATCTTAAGTTTACCTCCAACCATTGCATTTATTGGTAAATTTTTAGTATTTTTCACTTTTAACTTTTTCTGTTCACCGGAGCGCAGCCATCCTCAGTCAGGTGTAGTTATCAGAAAACCTATTTAGAAACCACCTTTCCAAACACAAGGCAGCGAACGAGACAATTTATTATATATATATATATATATAATATATATATATATATATATATATATATATATATATATATATATATATATATATATATATATATATATATATATATATATATATATATATATACATATTTCATTTCATGTATATTTCCCTTTTTATATATGAATTTATTTTACTCTTGCCTTTGCAAATTTGTGTGTAATTGCTCCTTACACGTTAAAATTGTCCTTATATTTCTTGTGTTGATGATTCTGTATTAATAATTATTTATTTTACATTGGGGGCTTTTCCATTCTTGTATGACTTTTATATTTATATTTTCCTGCTTCTATTCCACTTTTTTTTCTTTTTGTCATTCTTTTGAGTATCAATATACTGTAAATACACAACAGAGTTTGCCAATGAGTGAATAACTCAAGGGAAACATTCTTCACTGTTACTGTTTAATTTCAGAAACACTGAAATTCTCATTATCAATGCATTAAATTATAAAATAACATATAAACCAAGGGTTGAATCAGGGAAAAAATAATAGAAACGTAAACTTTGCAAAGGTTAAAATCGCTTAAAGAATCGGATAGAAAATAAAAAAAAATAAAAAATAATAAAGTAGAATGAACAATACCTCACAATGTGAGATGTAAAAACTAAGCGACATGCTTACTTTCGACACTGACGAAAGCAAGAATGTCACTCAGTTTTTAGTTCACACAGAATGAAGCAATGGTTTTCTTTCTTTTTTATATGCATACATACGAACACACACAAACACACACATATGTATATACTGTATATACACATACATATATATACACGCGTGTGTTTGTGAGTCTACGTTAATATACTAAGCAGAAAAGGTCTAGAGTGTACTGACACCCGAGTTATAGGATTTTTCTCTGTAAAAGGTTTAAATCTTTCTAAATATCCTATCCTTGAAAGTATCCCTGGAACTTCTTTATTTTTTCGTCCTGAATATCTGTAGTTTATTTGGTATTTCTTCAGCCTTCCCGGGAAAGACATTCTCCGTTTCTAAGCGTTTACTTTTTCTTTAGTTTTCCTCTATCTTATGACGTTTCAAAGATTTTATGTTTCTTCTGCAAGACTTTTAAGATAACTTTACCTTCTTCGGTGCGCTATTGTTTGTTTCTTGCATGAGGTGCCTCTGAGTCACTCTTCTTTGAAAGCAGACAATGACCATCTATTTTAATACTTTGCAACGTCGAGACGTTTGAATTCATTTGACATTTCTAAAGCGCGATAATTTACCACCTGCTGTTGCAGTGCCAATGAAAGGCCTTCAGATTTCAAGATTACGTGCCAAATATCAGTGATTATTACTTGTTCGATATTTGCTATAATTATTTATAGTCAGGTGATCAATGATTAAATATCTAGCAATCAAGTTTCACCGATATTCTAAATTTTTCTCTTTCCTTCTGTTATTCTTGTTGATAAAATTGTTGCTTCATATGTCCATGGGAATCCTTTGTCTCCAATACTCGGCGCTCGACTCATAGAATTTTTAGAAGAATAATATTTACCTGGCTTATTGCCAAATGTGTTTTATGGGTATATTATGTAGATGACATATTGTGCTTATGACTATCAGAAATGAAAGTAAACAATTTCTCAATGGATTAATTAACTTGTATCCTCATAATATTTCCAGTCCAGGAGGAAGATGGAAAAATTGTAATTTTAGAAGTTCTGGTACACAGCTCAGATTGTGTTCAAATTGTCGGTTTACAGGGAACCCACAAGCATTTTCCCTTGTAGTTCCATTATTGTTATCATTTGAACAGAAGTAAGACGGCTGATTTTTCGTCCATGTTTTTCAGCACGCTGCAGGTCAGCGGCCTAAATCTTTAAATGAGGAATTTGACAAGGTGCGCGAAATTGCAGGCAATTTAAGGCATCCAGACAGTTTTAACGAAAATGTTTTAGAAAGCGCGTAAAGCTTATCACAGTCCGACAAAAACTCAATAGTTCGAAAACAAAAACAGTCTGGAGTTTCCTTTTTAGACCTGTTTTGATAATATCCAGAGATGGGCAAGCTATTAGGTATTAATGTTATTTTTTAAAAATTAGGAACAATTAGGCACATACCAATTAGAAATTCTCCCAGATATAAAAGTGGATTTATTTTGTTAAGGAATGCAATAAAACATACCAGGGATAAAGTGGGGAGATGTTGGCTGCTCGATTAAAAAAAAAAAACATAAATAGTCTAAGAACAAGTAACATATCAAATGCATTATTTGTGAATAGTTATAACAACAATTAGCAAGAACATGTATTATTAAATAAACTGTAAAACTAATTAAATTCAGCCTGGGTTTATATAAAGTATATGATACAATTAAGAAGCGTCTTTTAAAACGAGTAAGTGATTAGGCATTACCACTGTCTGACAGTTGTATACTATGGTTATCTTGCCAGAAAATTTCTGCAAAATTAGTT
>NC_089751.1:9407134-9422134 GCF_040412425.1 Macrobrachium rosenbergii
AATTTCTGAAGGAATTACGATAGCGACAAATCCACTGAATTTCCCTGTGAGTGTCAACACAAGAATTTATAGAGGATTTTAGGCCGCCTCTGTCTGAATTTCTTCAGTTTTCAGTTCCTTTGGATTATAGAGAGAGAGAGAGAGAGAGAGAGAGAGAGAGAGAGAGAGAGAGAGAGAGAGAGAGAGAGAGAGAGAGAGAGATACTAATAATTGTAAGAATCGGACAGGTAACATTCTTAAGACACAGGCACAAGGACTCAAATTGAGGTATACGAGTAGTGATTAGAAATTTGGAAGCGGTCTATTCATGTGCTTATACTGGGACTTTTCCTTTTCCCTCTTGAGAATGAGAAGGACACTGCACTAACACTAGAATGCTTTGGAAATTGCTCCTCCTACTGTTCCCAGTTTCAGTATTCTATCTTCGAGATTGGGAAGTTATCTAATGTCAGTTCTCATGGGAATTAGACAAATATAAATATAAAAAGTCGATTAGTCCATACAACGTCGCCTTGAAAGCATAGGATGAACAATGATAATATAATTCACATCAAGAATAGTTAAAATAATAGCTTAGAGTAACAGGTACTGACCGTCCTCTCTGCTCGGGTGGCTTGTGCGGTTCATGATTCCTTAATGGGAAACAAGGGATCGGGGACGAATCTATTCCAGCACCACTCCTGAAGCTGTTTGAAAACGAAATCACTCCGATTCGATGTAGTTTCTTATAATTTTCCTTTCAAGAGTGCTCTAGATCAAACTGAAGCAACACAAATTATGACCTCCTCTCCCTAAACCTCCATCAAAACACACCTGCGGCCCCCACCTCCTCCAGCAGTCAAATACAAGCAAACGTTACCTACTGTAAGTTTTAAAGAAACGACATCTATGTGCAAAATTTCAGTATAGACACATTTAAAGCTTCAGGCTGCTATCACTTAAACATAATTTTCTTTTTGGAAAACGAGTACAAATTTTCTTTCCTATTTTACTGGTGTTTGTGCCTTCTTCATAAGGGTACTGGAAATCTTGTTCATTGCAAAGTCTGCCAAAAGGCTATGTAAACAAAGGCTCCTTATACTTTTCTTCCTTGAATTAACTTCATTTCTTGCCCAATTATAATATTGTCTCACATAAGCTGTGTTATGATCAGAGAACATATCTGAATAGGACCGTCATAATGCAGCAATGTCAGTCCCAGTACTTCGACCTTTTTCTTTCCTATCCTTCCGTTCAATTCTTGTAATGCAGTTCGAAAGTTCATATTTTTCTAAAAAAAAAAAAAAATATTCTTTCCATATAATAGCATACATTTTAGCAAAAGAATGGTATTAACATATTTTAGTCTCAGTACCCACAGTTTGAAATATTATTATTATTATTATTATTATTATTATTATTATTATTATTATTATTATTATTATTATTATTATTATTATTATTATGCAGAATAAGAACAATAGTCGATGGAACAAGCCAACAGGGGCCAATGACTTGAAATTCAAGCTGTTAATTACAAAAAAGCAGTAATAGGTAATATGAAATATAAAAAGAAGATCAGTTACTAGCAAATAAAAAATAATTTTACAAATTAATAAGTAAACAGATAAAAATATAAGAAAAATAAAGAGAAAATTGTTTTAGGGAAGTAATGCATTGCACCTTCGCTTGAACCTTTGAGGTTCCAATTGCGCAACATCCTCAGGGGGGCTGTTCCACAGTCCAACGGTGCGAGGAATAAAGGACCTCTCGAACTGAGAAGTTCGACAACGTAGCACATTTACTTATATTTACTGCATGCTGCATATGCGAATACACATACTGAACTTAGAAAAGAACTCAAGGTAGAACGATTGCTAATAAATGAAAATTATTCGTTCGTTAAATATTATATATATTATATATATATATATATATATATATATATATATATATATATATATATATATATATATATATATATATATATATATATATATATATATATGATGGCCTTGTGGTTTAAGGCGTCACTACAGTCCTGAGTTCTTGTTCTTCCGTGGTTCGAGCCCACGAGACGACGAACTTATTATCAACGAAAAAATTCCCTTTCGGGTAACATATGCGAGAATACATTATTTCGGAGGTAGAGCGAATTCCATATTAAAGGACATTTGTAGCTTAATCTTGTATATGAATCACGGTGACGTGACAAAATTCATTCACACACACACACACGTGTATATATATATATATATATATATATATATATATATATATATATATATATATATATATATATATATATATATAAACACACACATGTGTATGTATGTATATATATATGTGTGTGTGCTTGTTCGTGCGTGTGTAAAACTACTGTTGTATACTGTACATGTACCCCTTCAGAACTGTTTCCTTTGGAAACGTATGAACACCTGTGATTCCCTTTCCATTCTTCCGGTGAACCGTTACATTTTGTTGTCTTCTGGGGTCTTGCACCGTCATTATTATTTTCCAATCTAGGCCGCCGTATTTTCAATGAGTCTTTCACAACACATAGAAAAAAAAATATATAGCACCTGAACAAAGAGAGATGCAATTCGTTTCACCGTTTCAGCCGTTGCACTGAACTCCAGGGTATTTGGGCCCTCAATTTCACCTCTGCAATTCTATCGTGTCCTCGAAAATGAGTTTTATAATGAAATTCTCGCTCCCCGGGAGAAGACGTCGTTACTCAGTCTAAAATTTTATTACTCGGCTGATCATACACATTTTCAGTAAAACGCAGGTTATTGTTCCTTTTGTTTTCTGACAAAAAAAATCGCTTTGTAGCCTGCTGACTTTTGTCATGTTAGAAATTTACATCACTAGTGTTTCTGCATTCACACGAAAAAAGATATCACCTAAAGATATCGCCTCTACATACAAAACGTGTTTATTGTAAAAGTAAAGTAGGAAATATATAATTGCACACCTCGAAAATGTGATAGAAAGTATACGCGTTGGTGTCCGTATATTGCCTCCTGTTCATGAAGACTTTGCTAGAAAGTTTTTAGTTTGTTCTTGCATTTCTTGTAGTTTGCTATATATACAGATATATACATACATACATACTCAGATAGATAGATAGATAGACAGGTAGATAGATAAATAGTTAGATAGATAACTACATATACCGTTTAGTATCAAGTACATTCAACCTTGGAAAAACACACGTACACGGAGGGGGAATTTATATGTAATAAGCAATCATCAAGAAAACTCGAGTTATGAAATGTTTGGGAAGCGACATCTTTTCAGTGCTGTAACGTTAGGCGTCACTGAAAAGTTCGAGTCTCCCTGGTGACCGAATCGCCCATCAATTATACATGTTATTCCGAGACAGTGATTTTGATATTAACGACTTCTGTAGATTAATGCTAGCGAATATAAGAAATGTCGCAGTTTTTGTGACTAAAATAGACACACACACACACACACACACACACACACATATATATATATATATATATATATATATATATATATATATATAACGCATATATTTTTAGTCCAAAAGGACAATGATAGTGACGTTCACGACCCATGTTAATTTTCGTTTTATACATTGTCGACAACTGCCCAAATATACACAGTATATATTACGGTCGAATTTGTGTTCTATGCTTTGAATCGAAATCAACCCATTTCCTTCATAACAGTCCACTATACACTGTTGTACTGTCATCGCGGTGAAGGGATGAGTTCGATTCGAAGTATAAAACATGACTTTGACAGGAACAGGCACAACATAGTCGAAATTTATTCTCATCAATCTTGATAGCTCTGTACAACATGTCAACTGACGTCCAATTGCTAATCCTAAAAGATGTGGGTTCAAATTTCAATCAGTATGGTTGCGCTCTTCCTATACAGTTCCCTTTGGGTATTTATTATTCCCAATCTGCATTAAATTCCACCTAAACTGGTATTCGTGGCTTGATATTGGAATGTTTACAATTTTTGGTACAAGATCATTGGCAAACCATCATCGATACAGCGCTAAATAACTCACCAGAAATTTCTTTCTGTTTTTATAGTATTTTATTCCTGTAATAGTTAGTGAAAAAGAATAAGGTATATTCATTTACCAACTGAATAACCGTACAGCTCAGTTTCGTACCAAACTCTAAACTTGGTCGGTGAGAAGTTTTATTGCCAATTGAAATCTCTGAGCGGGGTAGTAGTTAACTAATGGGTGACCCAGGTAGATATTCCAGAATTTTCAGGAATCCCCTCTCTCTCTCTCTCTCTCTCTCTCTCTCTCTCTCTCTCTCTCTCTCTCTCTCTCTCTCTCTCTCTCAAGAACACTGAACTATACTCAGAGAAAAATTCAGAATAGACAAATTCCGAATTACGTTATTGCACCTTGTTTATATTTGGTGATTTAAACGGTCAGAAAAATGATTTAAAGAGCGTTAGCAATGATGGCAGGTGTGGATTTTCCAGAAGTAAATGAGGATGGAAATTCCCATGGAAAATGCGTTTGGAGAAGGGATCGATTGCTTGAAAAGTATGATTTTAGGCTGATTATTCATAACTATTCTTAGGGAAAAGAAATTTTTGAGGAAAAGAGCTTGATAGATTGCGTGTTAACAGAAATGAAAGTAACTGCAGAAGAGGAGCGGCTGAAGATGTAATTGAGTTTGCGTTGGAAATGGAGTGAAAATGTGGCTGAAAATGTATACAACGCAAGAATAGAAATGGTTGATTGATACAGGCGTTGGTATTGTCCATAACATTTCCTGAATAATTTCAATAAGTTATAAAGGTTTTGAATCCAGAATAGGTAAAACAAGGAAAATGGTAGATGGGATTCTGAATGTCAACTGTTGCGAAAAATTAATGCTTTCCTAGAATTTTCTCTGTAAGAAGAACTGAAGCGGAAAAGTTTAGAAACTGATTATGAAAGCGAAAAAAAAAATTGTTAGCTTATATGAAAAAGATATAGTGTTTTGAAACAGTTTGGTCACGTTAAAAGAAAGAGTGGACAATAGACTGGTAAATAAGAAACCTTGGAAGAAGAGCCTTAGTATCAAAGAAGCAGGAGTGAGAGTGTGTGTGCAAGATAGGGATGAATAGATCAGTAGAATTCACTTTACCTTGGGAATAACTGACACCTTTAGGGAATTATATATGATAAATGCATCTACCTTGTCCAGGGTTCGTACCTGTGCGTTCAGGTTTGATACAGAGACTGAGTTACTTATTCATTCAGCCTATAAGAGAGATTAAGTTGATTTCGAATTTTCGACACTGTTGTGCACATACCTATTGAATTCATCTTCGGTAATTTGAAAGCAAATCTATCCATCTCACCCAAGACAGGTGAGAAGTAATTAAGTTATGCATGGCTAATGATTATTTTGTCACTTATACGCAGGTACTGTTTTTTACTCAAAAATATTAAGCCAGAAGTACACCTTAATTTCGAAAATACTTCACCCAAGGAATACCTCGGGTAAAGTATCTCCAGAGTCGAAATCAAGAGATATCTTTCTTTTAGTCTGAATGGATAGGTTACTGGCACCTGTTATCAAACACAGAATGCACTTATTCGAATTCTGGCTGGGGCATGCAATAATAATATCCGACTTTCTTGGGGTGTAAATTATTCTTAAATCCAAATAAATTCTGCATGTATATATACATATATACATACATACATACATACATACATATATGTATATATATACATATATATCTATACATATATGTATGTATGTATGTATGTATGTATGTATGTATGTATGTATGTATGTATGTATGTATGTATGTATGTATATAGGTATATAAATTCATGCATATATAAATATATATATACATATACATATATATACATATGTATATATACACACATATATACATATATATACATATATATATACATACATTACACAATTTCCTCTGCATTATCAATAGCAAAGAATTTAAAATTAGGAAAACAACCTTAGATAACGCCAGTGAAAATCAAATAGTTTTAAGAACCTACGAGAGATATCTTAAAGAACACACACACACAAGCATACACACAAGCATACACACACACATACACACACACACACACACACGTAAAAAGAAAGGGCTGTGGCAAATAAGGGGAGGGTAGGCGATGAGTGAGGGGACTCAAGATGTTTTGAGATGGGGTGAAGAGTTTACTTTGTGGAAACAAATCAACCGAAAGCAATCTACGAAGGGGAATGATATAGGGTGATGTGCGGATACCGGTAGAGGGAGGAAAAGAACAGAACGATATTTCGCATTTGGTAATTGCCATTAGGAAATGTATTTGAAGAGATCACTAATATGAAAACAGAGTCAAAATTTACTTATAGTGACAAGCCTCATAATATTTAGGCAATATTACATTTTTGTCACAGAAATATGACTTTAAAAAGATGAAATTAGCCAAGAAAATAAACTTGCACGAACTCCGTTTAGAAAAATATATAGTTTCAAAATAAAAAAAACAAATATTCTAAAACTGGTTATATTTATTACAGAAAAAAAGTCACCATAATCAAGATCCAGTATTGCGAAAGTCTTGTTTCTCTTAAGGAGGAAAAATTCAAAGCGAAGATCCGATATCTCAATACTGATAAGAGATTCCGAATGAAAAAAATATTGGATTAACACGGAAGAACTCCAAACTTGAGAGGAGAGATCAAAAGACAACGTTCGAGTAGGCTTCACTCAAAAGTATCCAGAGAGAGAGAGAGAGAGAGAGAGAGAGAGAGAGAGAGAGAGAGAGAGAGAGAGAGAGAGAATAGATGAAAACCAATCCTCTAGCGAAGACAACTCATGTAACACGATTGAAGAAGGCACCATTCAGAATCTTTTGCAAGGTTTTAGTTTCGGTATATAAAATGCGTAAAGAAATAGCCACACACAATTAATATATATATATATATATATATATATATATATATATATATATATATATATATATATATATATATATATATATATATATATATATATATATATATATATATATATATATATATATATATATATATATATATATATATATATATATATATATATATATATATATATATATATATATATATACATATATATATATACATACATATACATATATATATAATATATATATATATATATATATATATATATATATATATATATATATATCACATTAGTTCTTTCATGCAAATTTCGAAAAAGAGAAAAAAAATCCAAACTACTCCAAGGTATTGCAGTAAACTAACTTTTGTCCGTCTATCCTCGCGATGATCATTCAACATTTCCTGATGAGGAATAAAGAGAAAATTCAGGTCATCACCGATAATAAGCGGAAATATAAAAGTTTACGTAAAGGAAAGTAGGAAAGGGAAGCGGTTAAAAAGGAGAGTTGACCTTCAAAGGGGGACTCTAAATTGCGCATTACAAGGGAGTCCTTTGTAGTTGAGGGTGACGAGATTTCGCTAAATGAGCATAAGTTAGAAACAAGGAAAAATGTGAGGAAAACGAGATTCAGCCTGAAAAGGGAAATTATGCGTTAATGACGAAATAAAGAAAAGAATAGAAAAGGACCAACTTAGCATGTGCTTTCAAGTTGGAAAGTGAGAAGCCAGAAATTCTCATTTCTCTTCTCATCAGGAAGTGTGATATTAAACGCATTTTGGGAATTTCCAACGTGAAACTGACTGGTGCACTGACGAGCAATATACTCATGTAATAAGTCATATGTAGTATTTTGTGTAATATCTCTCTCTCTCTCTCTCTCAGGAAGAAGAGCAGAAATAGGTTAAAAACTAAGACATGAGCGATCAATACATTCGTCAGTATTATTCATCCTATAATCTCTCTCTCTCTCTCTCTCTCTCTCTCTCTCTCTCTCTCTCTTTCACTGTTGGTTGCTTTGAAGTCTTAGAAGGTGATAAAAGGTATATATTTTTGTAAGTGATGATAAATTCAGGCAGATTATCTTAGAATGTCAATTATTGATGTTCAATATATTTGAAAGGTAAAAACCGTTGGTAATATGTTATCTTCTGTAAAAAGAGATTAAAACCATCAGAGCAAAAGAAACAGGTAATATGCTTATGTTTTCCAGTTACCTGTGAATTTTCCTGGTGTTAATAGTTAAGGTCCAAAATTCAGAAAGCTTTAGTTAAGCAAGAACCATTAATGATTCCGGTCCTCAGCAATTAATTCTGTAAAGAGCCTGCTAGCGTCTTGCCCTTTATCTCACAGGCCAAGACCAACCATAGTCAGCTGAATACGAGGTGCCCAACTTACTTACTATTTGAAGAGAATTGTAATGAGTATCAGCATGTGCGCCTAAATCAACAGTGTCCCAAAACTACAAGGACCAAGTATACCTTAGTTTTACCAGACCACTGAGCTGATTAACAGCTCTACTAGGGCTGGCCCGAAGGATTAGACTTATTTTACGTGGCTAAGAACCAGTTGGTTACTTAGCAACGGGACCTACAGCTTATTGTAGAAGGACCAACGTCACAGAAAAATTATGGAGAAGGAAACTAATACCACGTGGATTAACTTAACAACTAGGCCAGGTGTCTTTCCGGCAATGTTTTGAAAATCATGCAAAAATTAAATAGAGAAACACATGTCAGTCTATGCTGAGAGCCCTAGTTTAATAATGACAACAGGCGTATCAAAACATGCAACCAATTGCCCAGCACTAAAGCCAAAATCATACCGACCTGTATCTCAAATCTCCCACTCATCAAGATATTTGAGAAAGTTATAAGGAAGGAAAGTAACTTGAAACAAATAGTTGATAATGATCCCTTAAATTAACCAACACAGCTTCATACAAGGTAAACCTTGAGTATTCTTGTCAAGCGACTAGAGTCGATAATCAGAATCCAAACATTTAGGAGCATTGTTTCACTATATTTACCATGACTTCAACGAGGATTGGGAAAGAGTAACTTTCTTTTAGTTATGAAAGAAACTCAAAGAAAAGTGAATAGACGACCATTGGTATACTGGCTACATTGTTACCTTTCAAAATGAATTTATTCAGCTAAATGTTAATGGAGTGCTGCCGCTGATACATCTGAACCGACTAAAGGTGGTAAGCAGAACGGCACGAGCTCTGAGGTAGAATACTCGATTCAGGTCCACAGGGTCCATGGCTAGATGGTGCCGACGACGCAACTACAAACTTCAAATGCGAAAAACACAAAAGAAAATATATATATATATATATGTGTGTGTGTGTGAGTGCGTGTGTGTGCCGCGAGCGTTCGTGTACAAGTGCGTGTGTACCTTTATACACATCCACATATATATAGATTGTGTATGTACGTATTTATAGGATGTTTTTCTGTCTCTGAACATTTTATTTCCCCATCCAATTACTTACTGTTCTGATTCTTTTCCTACCCTCCAATAATCAAACACATGAAACCAACTAACCATTTTCCCCCATATACGGCTCCTATATCTGAATTGTCGATTCCCTTGAATTTTGGCCATGTTAGAATGCACGAAAATAAAAATTTCTCGATTTCCCAGCCGTGCTTTGAACTCATGTTGGTAAG
Organism: Macrobrachium rosenbergii; assembly: GCF_040412425.1. Taxonomy (NCBI): domain Eukaryota; kingdom Metazoa; phylum Arthropoda; class Malacostraca; order Decapoda; family Palaemonidae; genus Macrobrachium; species Macrobrachium rosenbergii. The sequence goes on from NC_089751.1 coordinate 9,416,701, forward strand.
TGAAATGTATTCAGAGTTGAACTATCAATATTTTCGGATTTTGTTTCCAATGAAAACGTACAAAATCAGGAATGGTAACAAAATAAAATATTGTTCTTTTAACATGCTTGGATCCAAGGTTGGTAAGAGGAATGCTTTCAGTATCCTCCCACTACGTTATAGCAGGATGCGACGGATTGCTCAATGTTTCTTGCGTTTAAGCCGAGATCTAATCATGTGAATTCTGTTGGCAACGTTAAATATTAAGAGGATTGACAAAAAATATATATAGTGTGTACATAGCTCAGATTTATTATAAAACCTAAGTCTGAGTTTTTTGTTATAGGCTGGAGTGAAGAATATCAGTACTTAAAATGTTACATCACGCACAAATAGCCTTGCCTTCAGACTGTCCTGATTTCCTCTCCTCGCCAAAAACGTCTCTAATTACCAAAGGGAAATGAGCCTGCGGTTGATTATCAGGGTAATTATATGTAAATTATCTTGTTTCCAAAAGCTATACTTTTAGTTGGGTATGGAGCCCAACCTAATAAAATTTTATTATAATAATAAATAGCATTTTTCATTTGCAAAGGATTATAAGCCTTCGTCACTAACTAGTCAAAGAAAATTCTGTACGGAGGAAAGTTTCCTTTCCAGTCAATGAAAGGGTTAATAACTGTGTAACCGACTAATGAACTAAAAGTATAAAAAAATGTCAAAAATGGTATAATATTAGTCAATGGCATACAACCAGAAGATTTTTTGGGCCGGAAATGTTTTAAACATGGATTATTCCGGCTAATAGTTAACTAAAACTGTACGTTATATTTTTCCAGTGAAATGCAGGTAAAAATTTCGAACGGTTTTATTGTTAACCTCTGAAAATATGTTCATTCTTTTTTTTCGATTTTTGCAGATGCAAGGTACAACTAAAGAGCAAAACAAGTGCACTCTGCTGGGCCCGAGTTCGAGTCTCCGGCCGGCCAATGAAGAATTAGAGGAATTTATTTCTGGTGATAGAAATTCATTTCTCGGTATAATGTGGTTCGGATTCCACAATAAGTTGTAGGTCCCGTTGCCAGGTAACCAATTGGTTCTTAGCCACGTAAAATAAGTCTAATCCTTCGGGCCAGCCCTAGGAGAGCTGTTAATCAGCTCAGTGGTCTGGTTAAACTAAGGTATACTTTTTTTTTCCAGTGGTCTGGTTAAACTAAGGTATACTTAACTTTTTCATAATTTCTAGTTACAGGTTGAGTTGGCTGATAAACTTTAGTCCTACTCGAAAGAAATAGAAGGCAACGGAGAAAACAAACTACTAAAATGGTACAACAAGCCGTAACTAAAGGGGGCTTATGAGCAAAACCTGCCACATGGTATGTTATGACTAGTTTTCAGATATACCATGATAATTCACTCACACTTATTTCAAAGCTTTCATATACTTCATTTCTCTGTATTACTTCTTTATGATATGAATATATTTATTGTTCTACAGTTATGGATTTTTAAGTGTAAAATTACATTCCGGCAATTTTTATAGACTAAGCTTAGTTTTTCATAGTAAAAAAGTAGATAAATCTACATCCGATTCCCGTTTTAGATGTATTTCTACTAAAAGCAGGTATCCCCGGGTTGATTAAGGTCGACTTAATGTGGATAACGAATCTACTTTTGTAACTGCTTTTAGTATCAAGAATTAAAGTGACTCATTATGTGCCATTATCCTAGTACTTTGATGTCAATTTCATTTTGAACATTGGCATAATTCATTGAATGGTGTGTTGGTAGAAAATTTAATAACTTTCATTTAATGGCTGATTGATACGATTCGTGTCAAGCGCATTATTAGTGACTACGAAAACTATTTGTGAATGCCCATGCATACTCTAATGTCCCTGTCCTACAAATAATAATATATCTTTCCCTGTTCTCTTATCTCCAATATATATATTTTTTACTCTGCCAAAAATTAACCCGTTTCTTTGCTACACCAGTGTACCAAGGATGCTCTAATATAATAAGAAAACTTTGGATGTTTTCAAAGAAACAGAAAATGGTAGCACAAGTAGGATTCATCGCTCATATTTTTTACTCTCACTGTTATTTAATTCATATTCTCTAACAAAGTCTCACACATTCCTTTAGACTGTTATTGTACTGAACAATCTTACATTAATCTTTACCTTTCAAAGACGAAGTCCCCAACCCTCTCTCTCTCTCTCTCTCTCTCTCTCTCTCTCTCTCTCTCTCTCTCTCTCTCTCTCTCTCGTTCCTTTTTTGTTGTTCATTTCCTTACGTATTCTGCCTTACTTGATACCCTTGGTTCTGAGATTTCTAATTTGTGACTGCTCATTAAATTTTTCTCTACGGTTGCTCCGTTGAGAGCTCTTACATTTGTTTGCATTCTAATTATGCTTTCAAGTTGGAGTCTTTTCCTCCCCATCTCATGCAGCCTTGGGGGGTCTTGCGCTGCTCACTTCTGTAAGAAAAAGCGACCTTGAGGCGAAAGTCCCTTAAAGCACTCGATGATATTATCCTTTCGCTGCTCATAAAACTGAAATGCTTTCATTGCCGCTGATACGAGAGTACGTATTTCAACATGCCAGTACGCCCTCGGAAACAATGACTTTTAGATTTAATTCAACATGTTGATCTAAATCCAACTTCAATCAGGGAGAGCGGGGTCAGAGTTTGGGTTTCTTTTCAGTTGGACTTGTATTCACATACTGGATGCTGCTTCGGCAAAAAAAAAAAAAAAAAAAAAAAAAAACTCAAGATCCAGACTTTTAGTTTTCTGCAAAAGAAAACTATTGTGCCGGCTTTGTCTGTCCGTCCGCACTTTTTCTATCCGCCCTCAGATCTTAAAAACTACTGAGGCTAGAAGGCTGCAAATTGGTATGTAGATCATGCACCCTCCAATCTTCAAAATCGCAAATTGCAGCCCTCTAGCCTCAGTAGTTTTTATTTTGATTAAGGTTAAATTTAGCCATGATCTTATGTCTGGCAACGCTCTTAGGACAGGCCACCACCGGGCTGTATGGGCCGCGGCTCATAAAGCATTATACACTGTACAGAAAACTTGATAGCGCCGAAGAAACTGCGGAGTATTTTTTACTTGTTTTTATAATTCCCAGATCCATAATAAAAAGTATATTTGAAAATAATACATCACAATTTATTATTTAGATCTGCGATGATTATTATCTGATAAGCCTCAGCTTAAAAAAAAAATAGTTTATAATCCCAACCACTTTCAAGCAAATATAAAATATATCGGGAGTAAATAACGAAATCTTTATAATTATATCATATTTATTATTAGACGACTGGGTTTGGTGCCTTGTTCATGATAATCCGTATTTCTCCGCACAGAAGGCCCTAAATTTTTCGAGTTATGAAATTGATGAAAATACTTCCTTTTTTATTCACCGAACTAATAATATAGCAATAATACTGAATTCTAACAGATAGCTTATGAACCTTGCCATGCCTGCATCCTTTTTAAACTTAGATACATTTCCTAACATCTGTTAAACCCGTAAAATACTTGAAAATGACAGTGAACTGCGTATTATTAAAGCAGAAACAGAAATAGCTATGATAGTTAGAATGGTCAAAACCACATATTGGAAAAAAGGTATACATTACTTTCGCTATTAATAGTTAACCACCCTGATGAGATTATGGAGTATTTCAATGGATGTGTAAATCAGATTTGACACATAAATTATCTAATAGATTCATAGATTTCTCCTGATCCTTTTAATTTATGGAAGGGAGTAAAATATTCGGATTTTCAAAGTCCATGGTGATTTTATCGATAAAGGTTTATTTAAAGACGTGGTCATTGTTCATGTTTTGTGTTAGTAGTGGGAGACATATAACTATGAATTCTGAAAGAAGTATCATTAGACGCCAAATAGGTTCGTGACCCGGAAGGAAAAGGAGCAATAGTGTTAAACACGGCATGTGCACTCGTTTCATAAAGGCAGAGTCACGCCTCAGTCATCGATGTTAGGATCAATATTACCTGCCAAGAAATCCATGGAAAAAACACTCACTATTTGGCCTGCTGGGGCTACTCAAATTACAAATAAGGAGCTGAACACAAGTGATAGTTAAAGAAGACAAAGTTAAGTCTACCTTAGTTTAACCAGACCACTGAGCTGATTAACAGCTCTCCTAGGGCTGGCCCGAAGGATTAGACTCACTTTACGTGGCTAAGAACCAACTGGTTACCTAGCAACGGGACCTACAGCTTTATTGTGGAATCCGAACCACATTATAGTGAGAAATGAATTTCTATCACCAGAGATAAATTCCTCTAATTCTTCATTGGCCGGCCGGAGACTCGAACGCGGGCCCAGCAGTGTGCTAGCCGAGAACTATACCGACCTATCCAACGACGAACTAGTTAAGGAAGAGAAGAGGTTAAAAAAATAATGTGATACTTAAAAGGAAAGTTGGAAAAATGATAAAATGACCAACGTTTATGATAATAGCAGAAACGGTAAGCTTCAACTTTTCCTATTAAATTGTCTGTGAGGTTTGTAAATAAGATATCAGAAGCAGAGAGCAAAGATAAAAGGCAGTCTGTAGGGACGCTCCAGAAAGAAAGCCGTTCAAATGAAGAATGTAAAGTATCATAATAGGTATCGTTGAATAAAACTCCAGCAAGCAGTCTCACAGAAAGGACGTTTATGATTAGCAATTCTTTCTGTATGTGCGCTGGTTAAACAGTTAAAAAAAGGACTATTAAAATGACACTGTGGCCGTGGATTGAAGGTAAGCCTTTTGAAGGGGTTTTATTTCTCTAACAAAGGTGAAGAGTAGGAAGGAAAGACCTTCACTGAAGTCTGGCAATTAATAGGGTTTGAATTTTTGCCGAATAAATTAAAACCAATAAAAAAACAGACATATGAATTTCATAATCAAGGGTAATGAATGCCTATCCACAAGGAAATGTAAAAACACTTGCCATACATGAACTCTCTCTCTCTCTCTCTCTCTCTCTCTCTCTCTCTCTCTCTCTCTCTCCATGCATCAAAACATACAGGGCCTCCCGGAAATCTGATAAGAGTAAAAAGTCCTGTATAATTTGCATTATTGTCCTAAAAATCAAGTATGTTTCAAGGACCAGATATACCTCTATTAAAATATGCATCTAGTGGTTACATTTCTGACTAATAGTTAAACGAGCCGTTCACTCAGTTCCGTAATGGAGTGGTTTCGGGATGCTGCAATAAAATAATGTTTCAGGTTTAGACTCTAGGATGTGAGGACGCTATAAAAAAAATTTACTAATGTTACCTTTGATTTTTTTTCCTCACAAGATAACATTAATAACAAATTGCATGAAAAACTATGCAAATAAATAAATATAACAAAAATATGAATCGAGATACAGAATTCAATCCATTACTAAAAAATAGTCGCGAAGATAATTTATACA
>NC_089751.1:9427134-9452134 GCF_040412425.1 Macrobrachium rosenbergii
TAGAAACCGACCCGCCCTACTCACTATGCCAATAAAACCTGCCCTGACGCAGTCTTACGTTTCCTCGATATGAAGACCATACATATCCACTGCATCTTTCCTTCAGTGCATATGTACACAACTTTCTTTTTCTTTCCCTCCTGTACTGTCGGTAAGAATATACTGGATGTATTGAATGGATGGCATTCATTTATTCCACAAAGATCAATGACGGCCTGCACCACTGCCTCCATCCCTTAGAGGTTCTACATACAGCCTACAGACGAAAAAAGCCGACGATAAACGCATTAATAGAAATCAACTTACTACTTCTCTATGTCTGCAGAAACCATGAAAATAACCTAACTTTGAATAATATTCTACCCTTTTTCAAAGTAATTTGTAAATGGAATTTTTTTCAACAAGAATATTTAATAAAAAATTAGTCCATACAAGATAATATTGTTTAATTATGTTGAAGACTTGGTACTCATTTGACCTCCGTTGATTCCTTATGTTTTATTTTGGCAATTCCTGCAGTTAATTTAAGCTAAATAAAAAAAGACGTTAACAGGAAAAACAGAAATCTCTGTATGAGATAGTTGCAATAAGAAATGCTAACACTTGACTATCAAAGAAAATAGCAATGAACCCATGGTGATCTAAGTTCGCGCATACGCATATGTATTGACAAAGGAAATTATATCCGTTTTAAAATACTTAATGTTCTTATTTTCCTTTTTAAAACCCTATATTTTCATAAAAATAAAATACGGCCAATCTCCCAGTATTAAGAAATCCTTTCTTTTTATCCTTTTAGGTATTTTAAAAATAAAGGAGATTCGTTCATTGTTATCTTTAACTGAACATTGTAATGGTCTGTTTTTTCTAAGAAATATGTTGTGACCTAAATACATAAAAATAATTGTGGAGTGCGACACATTTAATGCTGCACGTCATTGACAGAGTTACTCATCAATGCATGTATTAATTAGTTCCCAATAACTACTCGAACGGTCAAATTAATATCTTTATTTCTGAAGTTATTTATAAGCTATGATCTAAGGAATATAATGGTTGCTAACTTTAACGTTTCTTGACTTATAAAGATACAACAATTATTTGTCGAGGAACATGGAATGGTAAAAATGAAACGCCATTAGTTCATTTGCACCCCTGAAACCTGAATAATTTTCATTTAATATTTGTTAAGGCTGTTCCTTGGTCATAACATTAGAATTGGAATTTTCGCAGGACGACGAACGTCTTTAAACACCTCTGTACTTCAGGTTACCTCTGTACGCTCAGAGAAGTTGTAGTAACCAAGGCAGATGGGGTATCCGATTACGGGGAAATGAAACTTGAGGATTAAAAAATCGAGTTTCAGAAATTGACATCTCAGAGGACGGTTAGATTCTAGGAACGTGTTTGCATGCGAAGAGATAGGAGCAGTAAATGTGACAGACTACAGGCAACTACAAGTATAAAGGTCGAAGGTTGAAGTAAAACGAAAACGAAAATAAAATGTTGAAAGGGATGAATGAACTGCAAAGTTAGCAAGAAAGGAGGTAGCGTTATATGCATTGTTTTATTCTAAAACCGACTACCGCTTTAAAGCATCACTATCTTCATATTTCGACGACCTCTCTTTTCGGTCTATTTTCCAACTCATGGTTCGCTGTGACAGGTTCCTGTTCCAGTGTTGTTCATTCTTTACTTTTTGTGAATGCACCTGTACCTTCAATTTGAGCCGTCATTTAGATCCCTCCCAAGTTTCTGCTTCCGTTACCAGATATTTTTCCTTTTTGAGTTCTTATTTCATATTTTCTAAAAATGAATCAGTGCGCATGAGTTCCAAACTATGATTTCGATCTATTATATTATTAGATCTGATGCATTTACCAAAGACAATCCTTTCCTCTTATGAGAATCAAATTAAAAACTTTCTTTTTGATCTACTTCTTACGTTAGTCAACTCACGTTAACTCCTTAATACCACTGCTCTCTGTCTGCTCTCTTGAATTTACGAGTATTTTGGCCACTTCTCTCGAAATATTGTCCTTCCGTTCGTCTTGCAATTGACTTCCAGTAGGAGAAACTGTTAATTGTCCTTAATCATTTAATCTACTCTTGTTTTAGGCAGCCATGCACGACACGGTTGCTAAACGATTAATTAACTTTACAAAAATGTTATAAAATTAATTCCCTTGTCGAACTTTGATGTAAACAAACATTTGACTAGAAAAATAAACACAGAAGATGATCTATGCAGAGCATCTCTCCTTAAAAAGTTAAGTCGTAGAATTAAAAAGTGAATAACAGGAAATGTGAAACGTCAAAGTTAGTGGGCCCATTCCACTGAAAAGCCTCGAGGGATGAGGCTGATTACTCCATTAATTTTTTATAGTTCATTACATAGGATACTCTCTCTCTCTCTCTCAGCATACACTGTGTGTGTGCGTTATACGTTGCATGGTTGCTGCCTTTCAGGGCGATGAGTTGCTCACATTTTTTGTCGTTCTACCAATTTTGAGAAGGAAATATCTCGGTCTTTCTGTCGATCCGACTCTATTTTCCTATCCTATCCTTACCACAGGCAGAGATATCTTGACATCTTGCATTATGAAAACTCTTATAGAATGTGAACCAAGAATTTGACAATGGCCTAGGCTACGTTAGGCAAAGGAATTTCTTAAAATTTTCGGCACAAGTAATGATTCTAGAAACGAAAAGGGCACTGGCTTGTCTGAAGCCTTCCTGTAGAGGTTAAAGCTACGTTATCGACACTTCTTATCTTAGAGCTTTTAGGTTAATCTATACAACGAAATGGTCAGATAAATTTATTTTTTAGAGGTATTTGACTCGCATTAGATAAGGTATGCTAAGAGAACCGTAATGCCTTAAACTGTACGTATAGCGAAATATAAATATAAAAAAAATATTTACTCCGTACACATTTCTCTCCATATTAATATTATCGTAGTTTTATCCTGGGGTCAGCCCTTTGTTGGCCGAACCGGTTGAGCTTCAGACTGTCATTCGATGGGCCGGAGTTCAATTCCCGCGGCCGGCTGATGAAGAGTTAGAGGAATTTATTTCTGGTGATTGAAATTCATTTCTCGCTGTAATGTGGTTCGGATTCCACAATAAGCTGTAGGTCCCGTTGCTAAGTAACCAATTGGTTCTTAGCCACGTAAAATAAGTCTAATCCTTCGGGCCAGCCCTAGGAGAGCTGTTAATCAGCTCAGTGGTCTGGTAAAACTAAGGTATACTTAACTTATCCTGGGGTCAGATATCACATCATTTAAATAATTCAACACACTGGCAGAGGAAGTAGGTTTTACGTCTTGGGCATCAGTAGCTGATATTGACGTCTGAAAAATATCTGCCACAATTTGAAACACTTTAGAAAAGATTTATGGAAAGCAGGATTGGTTGGTTGCCATTGCATCACTACAGATTTCAGCAAATATATAAATATAAATATATAATATATATATATATATATATATATATATATATATATATATATATATATATATATAGTAGGAATTTTATTCCCTGAAAAGCTATATCTATTGCACTGTTGAATCTGTAAAGATAATTGTCTTAATCTCGCTTTGATCGGGCTCAGATGTCAGCTGTCTTAGTAATATAGAGTGTTTTAAAATCTTGGTTTTTTAATAAAATAAATGTTCCCTTTATACATTCATTTAGTGTCTTAAAACTTTACAAATTCTTCTTCCTGTTATCTTGGATAGGGTACCCGCTGAGACTTTATCTTAGGCACTTGAATTATTCTGTAAGTCTGCGACGTGGGCTTAGAATACTCATTTAGTCCTTGGGCACTCTAAAATTTTTTAAGTTCTCAAAATCAATCTCAGGGAATGGTTACGTCACTTGTGGTCACTCTGAAAAATTCTCACACACCCCTCCTTCGGTGTCTGACTTCTCACTGACTTCTCTTTGAAGAGTTCTCATATATAACGGTCTTTCTGAGCGTACGAATCATGGCCATCTCTAGTACAATTTTCTAGGTTTCAATTCTATGGGCTTCCTTTCCTTTCTCTTTTCTGTTAGATCGATGGTTCTTTACAGATTTCAGTAGTTCCTCGTCGGACAAGTCGGTAGAGTTCTCGGCTAGCACTCTGCTAGGCCCGAATTCGAGTCTCCGGCCGGTCAATGAAGAATTAGAGGAGTTTATTTCTGGTGACAGAAATTCATTTCTCATTATAATGTTCGGATTCCACAATAAGCTGTATGTCCCGTTGTTAGGTAACCAGCTGGTTCTTAGCCACGTGAAATAAGTCTAATCCTTCGAGCCAGCCCTAGGAGAGCTGTTAATCAGCTTTGATCTGGTTAAACTAAGGTATACTTAACTTTACAGATTTAAGTGGCGTCCAAACGTCCACAGACCATCTGCATCGGGTAGCCCTCAGGCGTCCTTATTTCGATTAACTTCTGACCTTTATTAACTGATTCACTAAAAGCGTTGATCACATATTTTTTACGCGCGAGATACACCACTCGCTTCTTTACAGGCGTCGGGGAGTCGGAGCAAACAACTGGTACCAATCAATCTGTACGGCCCCATATAGTTTTTTTTTTTCTCTCTGTTTTCTCTGTCTCGGTTTTATCGGTATTCTCTTTTATGCCCTTTTGCGGTTATTAGCTCCATTACAGTCTCAGCCAACTACCCAGCTGACTCTGGCAGCTCCTGGCTAAACTAAAGCAAATAATGTCTACAAGGAATCCTAACACACGATTCTTAGGAAAATTACGCACATTTTTTTTTTAGATAACTTGGAATACTAAAGTGAATATAAACAAAAACATTTCTTCAATCTAGCTGAAACAAAACATTCAAATGCACTGTAACAACAAAATAAGATTTGCTATCCAAGTTACATTGTCTTTACTTAGTCATCTGTGCTAGCTAATCAGGTGGGAAGCCGCTCTACTATTTCGGGTTGAAACTCGATAAATAATTTTCTTAAAAAAAAAAGGACTTTGTAAAAATACTTGCAACAGATCTATTATGGTGAAGAATTTCTTGGATCAATAGTTGTGATAATATCTCTCATATATATATATATATATATATATATATATATATATATATATATATATATATATATATATATATATATATATATATATACATACATATTGTATGTGTGTGGCAGTGTGGGAAAGATTATATATATATATATATATATATATATATATATATATATATATATATATATATATATATATATATATATATATATATATATATATATATATATATATATATATATATATATATATATATATATATATATATGCAAGAGATATATGGTAACTTCATTAGACTGATATGTTCTACAGAACGGAAAATACACCATAATTCAAATTACTTGTGTGTATATATATATATATATATATATATATATATATATATATATATATATATATATATATATATATATATATATATATATATTTGTGTGTGTAAGTGTATTTAATTTATCTTGTACTTTCCATTCAAAGAACATACAAGCCTAATGAAGTTAAGCATCTCTCTCTTGCATACAGACGTCCCTCTCATTCCCTGCATAATAACAGTTTGGTTCTGGACGCAGGAGGAAACGCTCCAGAGGATGTAGATCATAGCTGGAGATAGTCCTTCCACAGAGAAACTTAATTAACGGAGTTGTTCGTGCTGTGTTTCATCTGGTTTACCTAATATTGGCTTATGGATTAGTATACTATACCTGATGGCTGCGGTTTACAATGGACGAACAAACAAATCTTGATGTTGACAGTATAATTTGTCTTCAGGTTTCAAATAACAGGAAAAATTGTTTGAGGTCAGTGTCAGTATGTGAGTGTTAATATTTCTTATATTATATAAGTCCCCAAAATCAGAGAGGCATATAATACTCCATATCTTATGCCCCTCCCAAGCTTCTACTGTTTCATAGCTAATTTTATGTATTGTTTTTAAACATAATACTTCATTGTACATATTCACACATTTTTTCTATATTCTCTCATGTATTTATTTGTCCCTCGTGTTGGGCAAAAAATGTACCAGTAAAAAAGCACATCTCAATTTTGAGTGAATTAATCTTTTATATTTTTTTCAGAATTTTATATTTTCCAATATGCATTTTCACTGATATCACAGATGTTGTTTAACATATTCATGTCATTCTCGAGAATACTTATACGTTATACAAATGTAATTGTTTAGTAAACACACGCTGACGCACGAATATTGAAAACTGGAAGTATATTCCCTCCGTCTATTGAAGATATAAGTGAGATACCATCCTGGCAGCTTCTGCACGAAGCGAATAAGTTAATATATCCGGTTTTATGGACGTAAACATCTAAAAGTAGTGCATGCGCACGCACATGAACACACGAGCAATATATATAATATATATATATATATATATATATATATATATATATATATATGTATATATATATGTATGTATATATATATGTATGTATACATATATATATATATATATATATATATATATATATATATATATATATATATATATATATATATATATATATATATCAATTATACACCTTCTAATACTGGAGGGAACGAAAACAGAAGCTGGTTACAATTTGACTCCCTCAATCCTATTCTGCCTATGACCCCACGAACTGTCATGTGCCAGGTACCTAATAAACTGCACATGTTACAAGTTGCCCCACAGGTTTTTAATTTACCACAGACAAAGCTGTCTGCTTTGGTGTTGAAGCTGACCCTTCTCCTTTCACTATTGAGATGAGGGCTCTAAGCCCTGAACCATAGATCCTTCTCACTAATACGGGGTGGCTTCAGAGAACAACGAAGCTGCGGTCATTGCCGCGTTCATTATTTAGTTGCAGTTACATGGGTAAACCTTAACGCCACAAAGCTTTCTGAGGTTTCATAAATTGGGACAGGCTACAAATGATTTCCAGAGCCGATACTGATTACTTTAAGTATGTAATGAACCAAAACATTTCACAAAGGAGCAGCTTTGATAATTTCCTTGCAACTTCAGTATATTACGTGAGTGTACGGCTGTGTAATGGGACACTGTTATCTTTTTTTTTTTTTTTTTAGAAAATTTGAAATATATGTTTGTGGAAAATTATCTGAATATATATTCTAATGAAAAGAAGGATTACCACTGTCTAATCATTAGTTCAGTACTTTGGCAAGGATGTAGCCTGAGAAATTATTGATCAATAGGAATGAATATAATAGGACTTTTTATCCTTATACATAGAGATGATTAATGGAGAATGAGAAGAGGTTAGGAATTGGTGGTAGTTCACTTTTTATCCTTAAGTATTTCTGTCTTAGCAATTGCGTGCAATTAGCCCGGGATATAAGTGGACTAAGCCCAAGTGACGGCTTTCTTGAATTCTTAAATGAAGAGTCTCATTTTTCTCGGTTACTTTTGATGAATAACATTACAGTAAATATTATCGCCCTTAACGCTAAGCATGGCGTAAAATTAACAAATGGCTGAGGCACAGTGTTTGAAACCCATAACTTATATTCTTATTTCAAAACAACAAAATAGCCACAAAATTTCATGTCAGTTGTTTAGATGTGCCTGGATGTGTTGGAGACTTGCTCAGTAACAGGAAACTAGATGCCATAAGGCTTGACGAACCAAGTGTGAAAGGGGGTAGGGTTCAGAATTGGAGTAGATACGGGGTGACTGCGTTTTGGATGTGTGAGAGTTGCAGAAACAGGGAACAGAAGTTCTGAGAATAGAAAAGAAAAGGCTAAAGAAAAAGTTTAAAGGAGAGAGAAATTGTGCCCATCCGGGGGTGGGGAACAGGTTGGTTATGAGATGAGATTTAAATGCAAAGGTAGGTGAAAAATGAAGAAGCACTGTAAACAGACGTAGAGTAATGTATCCGGAAATGAGCTTGATTATTAGAACAAATAGCTTCCAAGGAATATTCAGTGCACTATTGTGAAAAATAAACAAGCGGAATTGAAGGGCAATTCTACAGAAATAACAAAACAGGTGATTGGGAGCATAATATTTTCATTATCTATTTTAAGAGCAAGTAAAATAAGAATATTTTTTATCTGGAGATTACGGGGTCTAAATTATCACAATGAATTAAAGTAATACAGTCGAGTTTCATACGAAGTAAGAGTAACAGTATTATATAAAATCCTTGGATGTAAAATGGGTAATGTTTAAAAACAGTAAGTTGATGAGGGTTATGCAAAATTTAAAGATAGGGTCATGGCGTCAATAGGGAGCGTTTGTAAGGATTGGAAGATAAGAGGGGAAATAAAAATAACAAGTGGTATAATGAGAAAATTAGAGAGGCTTTGTTCGAAAAAGGAAATTGTGCGAAATGCAGATGAAATGCAAAAGAGAAAATCTTGTGTCGCAGTATGCTGGAGAAAGAATTAGGTAGTGAAGAGGAAAATGAATAAAAAAATGAGAATGTAAAAAAAATTTCAGGTTAAGTGCGCGTAATTATACTGATGGGAAAAATTTGTATTTTGAAGAGCAATCATGGAGATAAAGATGTGAAAACTACGAAAAATAATATGCACATCGAGAAATATCTAAGTAGGAAGCAGTGTACTTTTCTTCTGAGTATTTTGAAGAATAACTGAATGTAGCGGATAGAAAGAGTAGCAGAAAAGACTGATAATGAAAATAGACGCGCTATACATATTAAAAATATCTCAAAAAGTGTAAAAAGTAGACTATATCAAACTTTCGTTTTAAAATGCAACGAACAGAAGAAACATCAGTGGGGCAAATATTTAGCTGTGTATGGGGATATGGAGTACTGTCGATCACGTTTCATGAATTTGTGATAAAAAAAAATCACATAAAAGTTAAATTAGTTACTAGTAAATATCCGTTCCTAAAGTTATATGATCTACCATCTGTGTTAGTTTGATGTTAACTGAACTCTTGATGGGCCATGAAAAATACCAGTTATTGTGATTACACTAGATAATCATTTTGTAATATTAAATTGTCAATCTCTCTCTCTCTCTCTCTCTCTCTCTCTCTCTCTCTCTCTCTCTCTCTCTCGTGAGAATTATGTCATACGTTAAGTTATCACACCGTGGGACTTCAGATAGTTGTTTTGATGAATAACGGATTCACTGTACTTTAACTTTAACATTAACTTTTAAGTTAAAAGTTAAATTTAAAGTCCTCCCGGGCCTCTGTAGGCTCATAGGGCAGGCGCTGATCTCCTGTTTACAGAATACAAAAACTGATTGCAAATGCAAATTTTTCCTGAACAAATTTACTACAGTTTAAAAATGCTGGATCTCAGATAAAGTCTATTTGCATTACTTATTATCTTAGAAAATTATTCCCCATTAAATAATAATCAATTTCTTATGCAAAGTTCGTTTGATCATGACGCTCAAACACGCATTTTTTAACACCCCTATAATATAATTATAGGTCAACATTCCAGGACATCATTATTTTTGTTAGCCATTTTCATACAACGCAATGTTTTAATGGCGCAATGTTGCAGTTTTAAATGTAAAGAGCTTACTATTACTCATTTTAGATAAAATTAGAGCGAAAAAAAACAACGCCATAGTATATGATGCAGCATTGAGCCACTTTTCATTACATGAATCTGACAATTACGGGAGCAATGCCAGGATGTTTATACTTTATATTAATTCTATATTTATATGAGCTTTGCTGAAATGTCAGTTTATGACCGTAATGAGATTTTTATTAATATAGCCCATGAAAACGCAATATCGTATAGACACCATGCGGTAATGCTTAGTTCTGAATATGATTGGAGACAGAGAGTCCTATTGGTTTTATGTTCAAAGAGAAGGAAATAAAAGCGTAAGAATTACCGCTGCTACGTTATTTGTTTCAAAGGACAAATAAAAGAGTTATTTTTACCTCGAGCCATTCGATATACTTGACAGTTATTGGCAATGTGCGCGAAAGTAGCATTATTAAATGGTATGTTGGCATAATTTATATATATATATATATATATATATATATATATATATATATATATATATATATATATATATATATATGTGTGTGTGTGTGTGTGTGTGTGTGTATATATATATATATATATATATATATATATATATATATATATATATATATATATATATATATATATATATATATATATATATATATATTTTTATATATATATATATATATATATATATAAAGTGGATATATTAGTAATTATCTGATTGTTTTGTAAAAAAAAAAAAAAAAAAGACATTCTCGATAACGTTTAACTGACAAAAAACAGAATGTTTTGTATCTTGTGAATCTGTGCCACCAATAATGACATGGATGAGTGTTTCATTTCTGTTTTAAACAGTACAGTGCTTTTATATGTTTGTTCATCATTTAAAATATTATGTTTCAGAGGCAGCTGCTAGTTTTCAAGGTTCCCAAGGAAAACCTTATTCTTAGAATAAATTATGTAATATAAAAGTGCTATATATGATGAATCATGCTTCTATTGAGTTCATTCCGGTTTGTTGTATTGGAAAACCATTTTTCTATTTCCTTATGTACATTAAGATGTCAATCTTTAGCTGAAAGATGACAAACATGCACTCCATGAGTACTGGACCGTTGCTCTAACTTGGGATCAAGAGCCTAAAGGACGTCAAAAGTGTTTTCGTGTGATCTGCTCTGACGTTCATTAAATGTCGGAGCATTACATGTGCCGGATGTTGGGCTGAATAGCCTTAAAGGTGAAGTACAGTGAATAAAAAAAAAATACGAGGAAAACCTTACAGAAAAGAAAATGGTGAAAAAAGACAGGATTATCCTTCACATTATCCATGTGACATTAGTTCCTGGTACATTATTCGTAGCTGTGATCTTTTTTTATCGGAACCGAAATTCATGTGGATCGAATATCTCACGAGACAGTGGATAACTTGATTTTATCGTTTCAGTACATTCCTAAGATATAATTTTTACGAACTTAAAATTTCTAATCGGAAACTCTAATCTCCATACCCATTTGGTGCTTTATGAAATGCCCAATTCTCCTCTTATTTTACCCTTGCTGACACGCGGAAGAATGCGAACATTTAAGCTATTTTTACAAACACCCTTCAAAGGATGCAGGAAACTTCAGCGCCGCCGTTTCAGCACCAGAAAGTTCAGCGCTAAATATTTCGGCGCCAGACGTTTTCAGCGCCGGAAAGAGACTGTCTCATATATCTAGACACTGAAATATAATCTTGTTTCTTTTAAATCATTTGATTAGTTTTAAAACCTTTATAAAACATGTAGGAAAAGAATAAAGCCGAAAAAATCATTTATTTATATTTTAGAAAAAAATTATATATAAGAAACAACTCATTTAATGCATTAAATTGTGTCCTATTGAACGAAGGTACTCTATTTCATTTTTTGTGCCATATTCAGAAACAATCTTTAGAATTCTCTCATCTGCTTTTCTATATTTACGTAGTTTCAACTGTGGTTCATGGCCACATGCAAGTTTCTCAAAGTACTCGTCCCTTCCTTTTGAACCTGCATGAGGACATCGATGAATTTCAAATAGTCGGGTGTAACATTCCGAGTTCACTTTTCAATCTCCTATTAGCCGCCTCAGCGTAGTTATTTGTCCTGTCGTGCCCATTTAATGTTCTTTGATGCATATTCCATATCTCCGTTGGAAATAAAGGACTTCGTCTGCCTGGTCCACGCCGGTTTGGACGGCCTACATAGTTGTCTTCAAACCAGTTTAAAACTGGAATTAATTCCTCCGGTAAATTACCTGCCAATGAATCTATGTGAGTGTCTAGATCAGCAACTGGCACAAAGCATAAAGCAGTTATCATTTTCGCATGTAATGCAAAGTCGGGATTAGTGTTGTATAACTTCATGAGACCATACCCACTTAGCTGCTTTAGTAGATTTTGAGACAGATGAAATAGACAGCCTCTGATTTCAACACTGGGAAGGTGTCTTTCATTGCAGTAAAAGCAGCTCGCTCAAAATCACAATTGATTACGTCGGGTCGTGCGTTTGTGCTCATCTCCTTTATCATCTCAAACAACCTCACATATGTTGCATACTGCTTGTTTTGTAAAAGCGCATACAATACAGGGTGTACTCCATTATTTTTTTTAACCAGAATACTGTACACTTGATAAAATAGCTGCGGTGCTACAGCAAATGTTCCATCAGCATACCAAATCGTAGAATTTGCAATGTGCTCCAACCAGCTTTCTCTTCCGAATATAATAATCCGTTCGCTGCCTGTCCCTCTATCCATTAAACAAAAATTTTCACTGGTATCTGGGGTAGGATTATACATCATATACTTTTCTGGTAACTGAAGCTCTTCAATGGACCTTGGGTTTTCAGGGACTTGGTTAACTGTGTTACGTTTCCTACGAATAATTCTTCGCATTGCGTGCCTGTTTGGTAACTGTGCCATACCTGCAACAGACATTTTCTCGATGCCCTTATTTATAATTGTACTTGGCAACTCACAAGTCATTTCAGCTCGGTCTCTGGCATCGGTCAAGACATTTTCTACTTCGATGGCAACTGCTGAAGGAGGATGAGTAAGTCAGTTAATCTTTTTGATCACCTCACTCTCTAACATGTGAATACGAGCTTTGCATCTACCATCTTCATGGCATCGCCAAAACTTAACAAGATCTTGTGTTTTGCTGTGTTTGTCGAAACGATAAATATAGCCTTCATGACAAAACTTGTCTCTGCCTCTCTTACTTTTTACGGAATCAGCCATGGTTTCCAGGAAAAAAACTCAAGGTGTTGTTGTTCCAAAATCTAAACACAAACTAACAATTCAAAATAAAAAGATTTTATGCTTGAGAAAAAAGAAATCTTACAAATATATTACCATAAATAACCATCAAGTGAATGAGCTAGTTTCTCTGCAATTATACAATAGCAGAAATGACGAAACAACTATAAAAGAAAAAAAATCATCTTAAGTATCTTACCATAAACAACCATCAAGTGAATGAGCTAGTTTCCCTGCAATTATACAGTAGTAGAAATGACGAAACAACTATAAAAGAAAAACAAACAATTTTACAAATATCTTACCATAAACAACCATCAAGTGTATAAGTTAATTTTTCAATAATTATACAGCAGGAATATCGATGAAGCAATTAACACGGAAAAAGAAAACTTGAATGTGAAACACACACACACACACACACACACAGCATAGAAATGATTTGCGGCGCTGAATCGTCTGGCGCTGAAATTTATTTAGCGCTGAACTTTCTGGCGCTGAAACGGCGGCGCTGAATCATCGGCGCTGAAACGGTGGCGCTGAATTGACCCATTCCCGACTTAAGATATTCAGATTGAATGAAGAGGCTAGCCTGAAACTGAACTGCTATTGGTCACGCCTATCAATTTGCACTCATTCTAGTACTGTGGTCATTTCTCATAAGTGGAATGTCTTAAGTTACCTATGTAATATCATGTACTGTACATTTTCCAGAACTTGTGATTTTGGGTTTTTCTTGTACTTTAAAATTTTAAAGGAATGCATATCTTTGGTACTTGCACTTAACGTTTTGTCACAATTCAGCATAATTCATATAATAGAATGAAAGCAAAATAGAAAACCTATCCAAAATCTAAGGTTTCAATGTAACTCTGCGTTCTCATGCAGAGTTTAGGGCCATTTCAGTCCTCAACTCCTGTACATAATAAACGCTTAGCTTTGTAAACTTACTGTGATTTGTATATTTTTAAACCAGGCCAACATTGAATGAAATTCTTAGATTACATTTTTCATTTCCTTTTGAAAAAATGATAACTGTAGTGGCCTCTTTAGATTTTGGCCAACACTTTACCTAGACAAGAAAACCTTCTGCTAGATTCTTAGCCAAACATGTAACATTTCTACCACGTTAAAAATAATTTTATGTCTTAAAGAGAAAAGAAGATTAAATGGTTGAATATGCTGTCAGAGGTGTTCGTGTTTGTGACTTAAAATAAACATCGATTAAAGTTTGTCGGTTAATATAACATTCTTAGGAAATAAGGAGAAAAATAAGACAATTCACATTATTAAATCAAAATCAGGAGACTACAACTTTCCACCAGAACTAAGAATGCAAAAAGAAAATTATCTGCCGCGGATACTTGGAAATATCTAGAATATGTAGACACAAATTCAGATCTAAAATTGAATAATCTGGTTATGCCAAAGTCAGCGAGCGTAATAAAATAGCGTCGTCAACTTTTTTTGGTAAAATGTGAGGAATATTACTTATTCCTCCGTCTGGACCTTGCATCTAGAAATTGCACACCCAAAGTGTTAAATGTGAAGCCGAGTGAAAAATAAATGTAAGAACCTTCACCTTCTCGTCGTTACTCGAATATTAAAAGGGTACGAAAGCCCCGCCCTTAGTCATTATTTTTCATTCACCTGAATGTGCTTCTTTGGGTGAATCGTGGGCGATCAGGGGAGAAAGACGGTATTGAATACTATCATCGGATGGAATAGTTAACAAGCCGTTCTATATTGCTTGTATGTGAATGTGTGTGTGTGTGTGTGTGTATGTATGTATGTATGTATGTATGTATGTATATATATATATATATATATATATATATATATATATATATATATATATATATATATATATATATATATATATGTATATATGCTTATATATCACTAAAAAGCGCGTGACAATATACAGTATTTAGCCAAGGCCACAGGTAAAATGAAAGGAGTACCAAGCGCTTTCGTGTTCTTTCAACACATTTTCAGGGTACAATTTCCTGTGGCCTTGGCTATATATATATATATATATATATATATATATATATATATGTATAAAACAGGAGATCAGCCCCTGCCCTATGAGCCTACAAGGCCCAGGAGGATTTTAAATTTAATATATATATGTGTGTATATATATACATATATGTATATATATATATATATATATATATATATATATATATATATATATATATATATATATATGTAGAATCTACTGGTCACTTTTACAGACACATATGTAATTCTAATAGCCACAATGCTTTTAACTTCTCGAATTCTTCGCGCTTTTTCGGATATGCTTGTAACTACTAAGCCGAAATATCCAAACGAAAGAAGAAATTGAAGAGCCTGTGAACACCGGTCGCGGGAAACGAACCCGCACTTCCATATTCACAAGGAGGTCGCGTTGCCGACCTGACCTGGCTCTTCAATTTCTTCTTTCGTTTGGATATTTCGGCTTAGTAGTTACAAGCATATCCGAAACAGCGCGAAGAATTCGAGAAGTTAAGAGGGCATTGTGGCTATTAGAATTACATATATATATATGTTTCAAATTTTTGCTGTACCTTGAATATATTTCAACTTTTCTTTTCATTTCCTTTCAATCACTTTATAAATACTAGAAATTACAAAAGACATTTCGCAAAAAATGCTTCTGGCGATTCTTAGCTTTATGTAAGCACTAAATTGGTCAGCGAATTGAATAATTATGATTAATAATGAGCCTGAATGAGAAAGACCCAAAATTAACTTGTTTTTATAGTTACAAAACTGATTACTTTCGTGCACATTTCATATTCAAACTTCTAAACAATGCTTGAAAACTTGAAAAATTATTTCTTCAATTCTATAACTTTATTTCTTCAATTCTATAACTATTTGGTTTTGAAAATAAGTGGTTCGAGTTGCTGTAAATATCTCAGACTGAGTCTGTTTAAGTCTGCAGTAGAGTATCCTAAGATACTGTATTTCCCGCTAAGAATTTAATTCTTGTCATTGCAGTTTCTAATACATATAATTATTATACATATAAATATATATATATACATATATATATATATATATATATATATATATATAGATTTTATATATATATGTATACATATATATTTATATATACTTATATATATATATATATATATATATATATATATATATATATATACATATATATAATAAACACAGCTGACTTTCTGAGGAATTTTAAATCATTGCAACTTATAAAAAAAACAGTTACACTATTCAAATCATTAGATCCAGCTTAATCATTATGACTAGCATACGAACTGAACTTTATATATATATATATATATATATATATATATATATATATATATATATATATATATATATATATATATATATATTTTCCATCAATACAGATATATATATATATATATATATATATATATATATATATATATATATATATATATATATATATATATATATATATATATCCGTCCGCCAGTCACAATGATTAGGCTGAATCGAATGCTAACTCAAATCTCTATATAGTGAGTAGCACTAGTGCTGCCACATTGGTTTTTCAGAAGTAATCAAGGGTTATTCAAATGGCAGCTTAAGTGTTTCCCCATTGGAGCAAATGCCCACCACATTTACCCCATGGGGAAACACACTTGTGGACCACGCTTCCTCGGCTTCTTTGTTTGTTGATAAAATTACATGAAAAATTGAGCAAATTTAAAGTTAAGTATATCTTAGCTTAACCAGACCACTGACCTGACTAACAGCTCTCCTAGGGCTGGCCGGAAGGATTAGATTTATTTTACGTGGCTAAGAACCAACTGGTTACCTACCAACGTCCCTACGGCTTATTGTGGAATCCGAACCACATTATGACGAGAAATGAATTTCTATCACCAGAAATAAATTCCTCTAATTCTTCATTGGCCGGTCGAAGAGTCGAACGCTGGGCCAACAGCATGCTAGCCGAGAGCTCTACCCACCCCTTCCAATGAAGAACTAATCAAATTTAAAGATTTTAAGGATTGCTCCCTCTTGTTTGTTAAACATGCATAGGAAGAGACAAGTCAGCGGACAAGGAATGGGGACATAAATTCTCCATGATACTGCAGCTCCAATTTTCATTCCCATTTTTTGTCCTTGTCTCTACATGTCTGTCATCATTGATACCGATAAATCCTTCAGATCTTCTATTCAGCCTTTCCCTTATTTCTCCTCTTTATTCTTTCTCTCTCCGCTTTTAACGATATATATAATTATATGTGTGTGTGTGTGTGCATGTGTGTGTATAGGAATTGCTAATACCTTTAGTTAGTGGTAGCCTTTACCTTCCTATGCTAAATATAATAGAATTCTGCAATCCCAAACATTACCTTGCCTTCAATGAACTGCCATTGCCATCGAAAATAATGGAACACGAGAATTTTATGTAATCCGTTCATAATAGCTGTCAAAAGGACCATAAGCAAGACTGTAAACATGTATGACAACATAATGTTACTTAAAACGCACGACCGAAGAAATGTATAAGTATATAGCATTTTTAGTGGTTCATTAAATCATATTCGAGCGTTTTTGGCTTCTAATGTTTCAGACTGATCGCCTTGTATAATGTTCTTCGTCTTACCTGTTTAGGATAAAAAAAAAAACCCCTTGGTTTAAAATCTAGTGTCACATATCATACATAAGTTAATTAAGCACACCGGCGGTGATCGCTGCCCTTTGTTTAGCGTCAATAAATAGAGCATTTGAAGCATCAAAGCCATGTGCACATAGCTGCCTCATTTGAAATCATATTTAATGATAATGGAGCGGAGTATTCTTTCTAACTTGACACAATAAACAGGCAAGCCGATTAATTGGCCGGTCCGCCAGGATGAGTGTTTTCATTTCAGGTCGATTCGCCTCTCATCACTGAATCCATAATAGTGAAATTAGCTTTTGTAAATACAACACGATAATTAGGATTCAAAATCTATCTGATTAGGCTGCTAATTGCATCTGCATTGGAAAACAGCGGGAAAAAAGGATTCGCTGAATGAACATCACGTGTTCTTGCTGAAAAGTCATTCTGTGTGTAAACCTGATCTTCGTTTTGGGAAGAAAGATGGGACATTTAGACCGGAACATTTCGTATCTTTAAACTTTCCATGATCGCATAATTCTGGCTCTACAGAAAAAAAAGCGCCCGTAGAGATTAACATTGGAAAATTTCTCTATGTAGAATGAAGAGATGGGGAGATTTCCGCCAAAAGATTTTGCAGAAAACTTTACAGAGATTGAAAACGAATATATTTTGGTGACGTTTTTCTTTTCAAAATTTGTAACTGACTCCCTTTTAGGCAATAGCAGTATAGTTCATCATCAACATCATAGCCTCCACTGCTGTGCTACACGGATGGAATTCAATTATTCATGTCGTTCTTGTGCTTTTACTTCCATAAATCACCACACATTTGCAGCCTCTCGTCTTATTGTTCTCATAATAGTACCAAAACGTGCTCCACTGACACTTGTGACCTGGTTTCCTCTGTTCCTCTGGGGTATGAGAAGTTCACGTCCATTATCTTAATCCCTCCTTCATCATTATATATCTCACCTACGTATGGAACTTCCATAACTTTTTCAAGGAAAAATTTTTTCCTCTCTGTCTAGCCATCTGATTTTTTATGCTCTTATTAAAGCTTTGTTTTCATACCGATCATATCTACATTACCAATTCTATCAGGGGTGTTATTCAGTGTATAAGATTACAGCACAGTGTCGGGCTCTTACTAAAATGTATAGGAGAAGAAAACCTCGAATTGTAAAGTCAGTGAGTTTTATGAGATATGGCCGTGGATAAATTATAGTAACGGGGTTATTTCTGTGAAATATGTAAGCTTTTCTTTTCATTTCTGTCGTATGAATGCATGTTATTATATATCTGGGAAGTATTAAACAGTAATTTCTTGTTAGCCTTTCACTGCAGTTCTGACTGGGCACTTTGATCATATTAAGTCCCTCGCCTAGAAGTCTGTGTTTCAACTTCTAGCTTATCGGTTTGAGAAGGTTAATTGAAGAGGACACTAAAACGTAGTGTGCCATTTACACTTCCTCCGTAGGCTTGTCTTCATGTCATCAAATGTATCATATAGAGAGGAAAAATCCCTGACCCTCAAATAAATACGCATTAACTTCTCATTGAAAGAAAAATGACTGTAAAGAAGAATCAGCACTCTTGAAGGTAGAATCTCAGATATATGAAATTAAATTGAGAACTATCACAGAAAAAAAAAAAAAAAAAAAAAATATATATATATATATATATATATATATATATATATATATATATATATATATATATATATATATATATATATATATATATATTTATATATATATTAATTGGCTATTAACTGCATCTCAAGCACAGAGTAAACAAATATACAAACTGAGTTGAAAAATAAGCGGCACTGAAAAATTATGACATACCATATCGACCTAACCGCGCGACTTCTCCTCGCTGCTGGGAGAAAGGGCGCTGGTGACTGGTACAATACATGTACATACGCTACCGGGGTCTAAACGATGACAGGCAGGGCAGCCGATCGAGACTACAAAGTCTACCCCAAAGCCAAATCAAAGTCCTTCAAAAAGGAGGCATCGTGCTTACCCCATACAAATAGGAAAAAAGCACGTTAAAAGAAGAAGAATTATACGACATGAAGTCTCACTCTTTAAAAGCTGTCATGTAATCAAATCACATGCGTTCGGAATATATCTTCCGAGGGTTTGGTAAATGAAAATTATTTGGCATGATAAGATCCTGGTCATTGTCATACAATGTCCAATTAAAATTCTAAGTGGCTTACTTCCCACGTTGTCAAATGAAAGTTCTTCTCAATGGAATGACTAATTGAAAGGAATGCATCCTCTTATCAAAAGCTTTTGCTCTTAATCACCTTATTGATAAATTGCAAAATGTTGATGATATTCTATAGCAGGTGATATTGTAAAACAAATTCTATCCGTGAATTGAAGATAGAAACAAAGTATGTATGTGTATATATATATATATATATATATATATATATATATATATATTGTATACACAACCATGCACAGACACACACACATACACACACACACACACACGCACACACACATATAGATATATGTGTGTGTGAGTGTGTGCGTAGTTGTAATAACCACGGGACCTCGTTCTGATACTCTGGATGCAGGTTCGAATCCTGCTACGGACGTAAGCATTACTTCATATCCTTGTATTTGGATGTAAGGCTTTGTAATGACAAGCGTTTAAAAAAGTATGAAGGATTTGTAAAACTGAGAGGGCATTGTGGCTATTACAGTTACATACATATCTGGTGAAAATTGACCGGGAGGTTCTAGAAAAATATATTATATGCGTTTGTGTGTGTATGTGTGTGTGTGTGTGGGTATGTATTTAATACTGAACATCAGCTAACAGAGTCCCTTTGTAGATTGCATCAATCATTAGTAAGAACAACGCATTCTGTGATAAACAAAAACCAAATATTTATGTGACAGGATCAAATCCTTAAAATGCTAGTTTTTCAGCGCAAGAGATCACATGATTATTCTGATGCTTGGAAAAAAGTAAGCCATCTTTTCATTTTACCACGCTTGAGCAAAAACGTAAAACTTGACAGTGAGTGAAGAGACTGGAAATTTAAATTCATGGTACTTGGTGGTCATGCTGCTTCTTGAAAACTTAGTCTCTCTATCTATGATTTGTCAACTTCTTTATCCTCGAGTCTGTAGGTCTTCTATTTTTATGGGTAGGCTTAGCTAGATTAGTCATACTAAATTTTTTTATGATATTTTATCCTTTACATTCACTAAAAGACAGCCTCTGTCTTTGAGGTGTGCACGTATCAAAAAAACACCTGCAATAATTACTCGCTAGTAGCACTGAATTCCATATTAAACAACTAAACAACTTATTGAAAAGAAGTAAACAAGAATGCTTTACTTACCTAATATACACCATATTAGACGACATATACTTGCATGGTATTGTACTGATCTTTACTCAGTATTGATTGTACAAATTTTCCATATTTTTCAATAAGCATTCGATATTGTTTTTACTGTAAACATAACAGATATTAATCATCAGAATAAGATCAACAATTTTCATATGAATAATGCTTTAAAATACTTCATCGCGATAAACAAAAATATCTCATGGCTGTAACAAAAAGTCTTTCATTTTTCCCTGTTATAAAAGCTGAACATTGCATTAAGCAAGTTTTTATTTCGATAAAACTGTACTCAAATTATGAAAATTACCAGTTTTATTCTAGATAGTATTTAGCGCTCCAAAACTGCATTTTACAAAATCTCGCTGTCGACTGACAAGAGGATTAGTTATCCACCCAAAAATATCTGTGCTTTTATTTCCATTCCAATTTGCTCTCTGGGATTCAGTTCACGATATTCAAATTTGCCTTTGTGAATGCAATATGGCCATCATTAGGATTCATCGGCCGCTTGATTAGCTTATTCCAACGGTGAGTGAAATTTGAAGTTAAAAAATGAGGGTACACATTCACCCAGGAATGATTTGTTAAAAGCTCTTTCACTGTGATTCGATAGTTATTACCAGTATCAAGATACGTGAAAGCTGTTTTGCCTCACAATCCTCCCGTTGCTTTTTTTTGCCTTGATACCTACGTACCATTTATTAAAAAGTAAACAAAACTGGAGAGTAAAAAACACTAGTAGAAACTAAATCTCATGTGCGTATCCACTTTATAATCCCTTCAAACTCTTTATAGGAAAGGCAAACAAAAATAATGCAATGAATATGAAAGCAAAAGAATAACTCAGGGCTTTTGTTCAGAGGGAAACGAGCAATTAAGGGAAAATATTTTCTCGCTCTTGAGCTTTGTGACTGACAGACTATTTGATATGCACCAGAGCGTCGCAGCACAATGAACAATAATATTTTTTTTTTTTCCAAATTCCCTTGACTCATAATAATAGATATTCCTGTCAAAAGATATTTAAAAGCATTTTCAATTGTAAACAAACCAGTTTTGCTAAGATTTTTTACTGAGTTATGTTATATAAATGATACCTTATCCGTTTTAGGTGAGAGTTTCTGTGTGCATCCATTGGGTGAAGCTTCGTGTTACTCTCAATGATGATTTTTATCTAATTATTTTCGTTACAGCTCTTAATACTAATATATGCAACTAAATTAAATGTTTCACATGCTAACCGCTAAAGTTGATTTTTCTTTAATAAATAGTTCCTACAGGAAGAAAATGAACTGTCTTGTGTCCCTTAGGATATCAAATCATGGTTAAAATCACTATTTTATGAGCACGAATAAAACTAAAATAAAATGAATATATATAATCATCCCACACCTCTGACCAGATATGGATCTCAAGGAAAAAAGACAGTAATAATTCTGGCACTCTCACCTGAACTGCTTAATTGGAGACGAAACTTTATGAAAAAAAACTTCCATAATGCCAGTTGCTTCATTCCTACCTGAAAGACTCACCTTTTACATAGGTTGTTGCTCCCACTGCTTTATTTGCCTCTTTTCCCATATTTCTTTCACAATATCTAATTATCTCTTTCTAGGTGTTCCTCTCCCATTCCTTCTAACACTCTTGGACTGTTAATTTTACCAGCCAATCATCATCCTTTCCCTCCGTTTACCTGAACCCTCTAAAAATGCACTGCTCAATCCTTTTATTTATGCTAACCCTTTTATCACTTCCTCATAAATCTTATTTTTCGCTCTTTCATGTCTTCTGATGCCACAAATATTTCATCTCGACAGCTTTTACGTTCTTTCTTTCATTTGCATTCAACATATTAACATAACATCCTTTAGGAAAAGCTGGTTCAACATGCTCTTCATATATTCCACAAATTTCTCCCATGGGAACTCGTAGCTTCATCCTAATCTTTTACACACATCGTGCTACAATTCTTGCTTCACCTGGTCTGTGACTAACTGTCATCCTAAATTTTTATTTCAAATATTCATAAATATCTATAGTTTCTGTTCTCTCACCATCCATACTCTTATCCATTGCTCCATCCCCCATTTACACTCATAACGTAACTCTTCCTCATGTTTACTCTACTTTCTCCGTTTGCAAACACTTTCAAAACCTGCTACCCGTCTCTTCAAAATGGCATCTGCGAATAGTTATTCCACACACCATTCACTACCCAGTTTCTTATCCAATAACTTTACACGTACAATATTATTCTTTCTTTGATTTCTCAAATTGCTTATATAAAACAGACGCAGTTACATAATACATCTTTGTCTCGGCTCCATTTTTAATCCAAAAAGTCAATTTCCCACCTACCACTACCGGACTAAGTTTTATCTGTCACAGCAGTTTATTCCTCATAAAATATCCTCAGCAATGTTTGTTCCATGTTGCATTAATATCAATTTTATCATTAGCTTTCTTTGGACAATTATATGCTCTTACAAAGTTTCCTCTAATTTTAAACTTCTCTCACCTCATCTTTGATCCACATTCTTCCATGCCTAAACCCTGCCTGTTCTCCCCTTGTCTAACCTCTCATTCAAAGTTCTAACATGAACCTACCTTTTATTTCTTACAGTCTTCTCAATCACCGTTATTCTCAGATAAAAGAACAATGCTTTATTTCGTCCATACTTTAGAAACTTTCCCTCATCCAAACATATCTTACACAACCTGGTCAGCCAACAGTCTTAGTTCTGCCACCACACTGTAACACCTCTCCTTAATTCCATCAACTCCTGGTCTCTGTAACTTCCGAAAACATTCTTAAGCACTCACTAACCCTTTGCAGTCTTGTGTTTTCCTGCTAAATTCTATATATATATATATATATATATATATATATATATATATATATATATATATATATATATATATATATATATATATATATATGATTATTATCACTTTTGTACGTGATTCATTTATCACACATTACCACAGGTGAAAAATAAGAAACGGGGTGTAGGTCCTGACCGGTTTCGACTTTATTTCCAAGCCATTGACGAAGGACTGATACAGAGTGTGAGAAGTCACAAATATATATACTACAAGAACAGTACTGACGAACATACACAACCGTTAGAGGCTCCATATCCCCACTCAGGCCGGTGTCGAGGTAGGGTGGCCTTTAAAACTCATTTAAAAATCACAATAGACTCTCCAGGGACATTGCTGATAAACAGACCATACCACCTCAGATCCACCTGACAGGTGTCATGGAGGCGGGTTTGGAAACTCATTAACATTACTACCCTCGTACTGTGTTTACAAATATGATAATCCTATTTTCATATCTCTACTGCCTACCTTAAAGTTTAAACAATTTACAAATTTCTTTTGATATTAAAGGATCAAGTTTATACATCCCTTGACTGATATTCATATTATGGTTGTAACTTTCTTTTATGAAGCTAGATTCACTGATGTTCCTTTCCAGAGCATTATTAGAATATACAATCCTTTTGCCCCTTCCCAGTTGATAGCATGATTGTTTCTCACTAACATGTACAAATATACCACTGTTCCCTTGTGCATATCTCACACATTTCTTATGTTGTTCAATTCTTTTTTTCAGTGCTTTCCCGGTTTGGCCAATATAAAAGTTGTCACAAGACTTACACGGAATTTTATATACACACCTTTAATATTGTCTGGGAGTTCTTGATAAGTACATTTTTCATTGTTGTATTGTTCTTAAATGCGACATTAACACCAAAATTCTTAAGAAGATGAGGATATCTTTCATACTATTATTATAAGGCAGAACAAGCAAATTTTTTTGTGTTGTAAGGTTCTTTCTGGTTTGATACATAGTCTTTTTGCCACTTCAAATGCACTGTTTAATACACTATCAGGATATTTCAATTTTTGCCTGCATTCCTAATCTTATCTATTTCATCATCAATATATTCAGGGCTACATACCCGTAATGCTCTTAAAAACATTGATGAAAACACTGACTTTTTAACCTTATTGCTTTGTCCAGAATAGAAAATGCACATAGGAAGAAATATTAGTGGGTTTTCTATACACTATATTTAAACCCACTACTATTTCTTCGTATGAGGACATCCAGAAACAGTAGCACCCATCATTTTCCATTTCCATCGTGAATTTAATTGATGGTACTAATTGATTTAACTTAGCAAAAA
>NC_089751.1:9454634-9569634 GCF_040412425.1 Macrobrachium rosenbergii
TGCCCTCTTACCTTCTCGAATTCTTCGCGCTTTTTTGGGATATGCTTGCTACTACAAAGCCTTAAGTTCCAGATGCAAGAAATATGAAGAAATTATGATGTTCGGTAGCGGGAAACGAACCAGGTCCCCTAATCAGAACGAGGTCCCATTGTCGACCAGACCACGAGAAGGATAAAAGTCTATTGCCTCTTGTGCATACATATATCTGTCATTTTCAGATACATATATATTAGAGCTGGAATAGACCCATCCTCACCATCGTAGCCAAGTGGACAGTCGATCTTTATTTCAGCCTAAAAAGCAATAAAAATTGATTGTCCACCTGACCACCATGGTGAGGATGGATCTATTCCAGCTCTAGTATATATATATATAAACGGCATATATGCATATATATATATATATATATATATCCTATAATATCTGGAAAATGGTATATGTATGTATGAGAGGCAATAGACTTTGGATATCCTTCTTTGGTCTGGTCGGCAATGGGACCTTAAGGTTCTGATTATGGGACCTGCTTCGTTGCCCGCTATTGGATATCATAATTTCTTACATATTTCTTGCACTTGGATCTTAAGGCTTTGTACAGATGACACACACACATTAAAAAGCTCGAAGAATATATATAGAATATTAAGAGGGCATTATGGCTACTACAGTTACATATGTATCTGGTAAAAGTGACCAGTAGATGCTAACAGATATACATTTCACACATTATATATATATATATATATATATATATATATATATATATATATATATATATATAGTACATGTATATATATATATATATGTATGTATATATATATATATACACACTCGTATCATTATATAGCTCTGTGACTATTTAAGATATATTTTCAAGCATAGATAGTCAACATATATATGTATATATATATATATATATATATATATATATATATATATATATATATATTATATGATAGGTAGAGAGATAGATAGATGTGTGTAGATGTAGTATGTGTCTATGATTATATTATAGTATATTCTGATAATTTCGTTCCTCCATATCTACAAACAAAGTTAAAAGCTTCAAAGAATTCTGATTTAGCGGCCATTCAGAATCAGAGAAGCCTCCTTGACAGCTACACGTGTAGGTAAAAGATGAAAGAGACAAAAATGTAGAATCAATATGAAGACTCGCGTCTCGTTGTTATCAAAATGATATTTAAAAAAAGTATGATTGACATGGCAATTTCACGCATATTTCATTCGAGGTCGGATGGTGCAGCCGACAGAGGAGATTGAATAAGATTTAGTTTGATGTCTTTGCGAAAAAGCTACTATGTATGATGAGAGAATGATAATATTCGATGGGAATAAATCCCATTATAGGAATTGGAGATGCTAAACATATTCGTAATTTCTTCTTGGAACGTGAATTCAATTTTTCTTTTCATTAAGGCTTAACGAAGACAATAACTAATTTTCAGTGTACTCGTCAGTCCTTTTATGAGACCAAATGCGTCAACGCTAAAGGACACAGAGGTACGATAATAAGCACACTCGTCGACCTGACAGTCTATGCCTTATCGAAAATCGATCTTTTCGAACTCAGAGGGTTCCTCCTTCCTGAATGAGAGAGACACTA
Source organism: Macrobrachium rosenbergii (assembly GCF_040412425.1). Lineage (NCBI taxonomy): Eukaryota > Metazoa > Arthropoda > Malacostraca > Decapoda > Palaemonidae > Macrobrachium > Macrobrachium rosenbergii. Next base: position 9,456,256 of record NC_089751.1, read on the forward strand.
TGTGTGTGTGTGTGTGTGAGACACTATGTGTGTGTGTGTGTGTGTGAGTGAGAGAGAGAGAGAGAGAGAGAGAGAGAGAGAGAGAGAGAGAGAGAGAGAGAGAGAGATTTTATCAAGTGTGGGGGTATTTTAAACAGCGTTAACCAAATATGTATACGAAGTTTTAAGCAAACACTCTTTGTTGGTGTTTTTCACTAAGCAGAAAGTACGAAGTCCTTGAACAAATCATTAGTCGTATATTATTTGCTTTCGGGAGAAGCATTTAAAATATACTGAAATAAATTCTTATTGGTACATAAATAGTCTTGGTCTGCTTTAGCCTGAGTGCTCCCTTAATATGTTTAATATATACAATCGGTTTTCGTTGAATTCAAATAAAATTTCATAGGAATATGTTGGAATCGTAAGTTGAAGTGTCCAGAATAACTAGTCGTAAGCAAATTCTGAAAACTCTCATAAATTAATTAAAGGATTTATATGCCATCATCAGGTAAACCCCATTTTTTTAAAATAAGAAAATAAAAGAAAGGTTTGATGATTCTGAACACTAACATTTACCATAAACTATCTGTAGCAATACAACAACGTTGATTCTCTGTCAGAATCTTTTGCGGTATCGAGTTTCAGAAATTATCATCCATATTTTCTAGAAAATACTATTCTCAATTTTATGGAAGTAACTGGGTGAACAAACGAGGAATTCATTCGCCAGTAATCTTCCCACTTCCTATTTATTTTGCTTTCTATATAATAGCCCGGTCACAAAATTATTTTCAAAGTGCGAAAACAAGTGGGATGTTTGGTCAAAAGTCTTTTCAGTCCAGTCACGAAGAAAACGAAAAAATTGTAAAAGGTGCAAGCATAGTAAGGTATCAACAAGAACGAAGCCCGAAACAAATTAAGAAAGCATTATTATAAACTTTCAGCCACGGTCCGATGGTGGTCTGTCCTATAGCGTTGCCAGATACACGATTATGGCTAACTTTAACCTTAAATAAAATAAAAAGTACTGAGGCTAGAGGGCTGCTATTTGGTATGTTTGATGATTGGAGGGGGATGATCAACGTACCAATTTGCAGCCCACTATCCTCAGTAGTTTTTAAGATCTGAGGGCAGACAGAAAAAGTGCGGACAGAAAAACAAAGCCATCTCAATAGTTTTCTTTTACAGAAAACTAAAATGGGTAAAATCAGAACAGATAAGGAAAGAGTTTGGTTCCTGGAAAGTGATTGGGAAAAGAGGTGTCTTTACTGGTATTGAGTTGCAAATTACTTATTAAACATGTACAAACGAACAAGGTGGAGTTTTTTATTTACACTTCAAATTCTCAAAAATAATTTTCGATTAGATTGTATATCATAGCATGTCATATACACCATTTAATACCTGTCCTTGAGACAAATATTTTCTAAGCAATAGTTCACTTTGTAATAGAATCTTTGTATTATGTGAAAACATAATACAAAGACAGGTACATATGATTTTCCTAGCTGGCGATCTAATTATTAACAATATAAATGGAAGGATAAACTTCCCATTCACTTATAATTTCTAGAGACCAGAAAGAAACAATGTTTGAAAAATGTTTATATGGTTAAAACTCTATGTTTGTTATCAGCACTGACAATGTTTTCCATTAATATCCGGAGTGAAATACCACTTTTAAATTGGATATTTGTGTTACTAGATAACATATTTTCAGATTGCTTTCTTTCAATGCAGAGTCTACGAGAGTTTCAAATCTTAGATTTTATTTATGAGAGTAAAACTTCTCGCAGATAACTTTCGTCCTTGCAATTCTTATGTTGTCCAAAGACCAAAGAGACCTTTACAAGTAGGTAACCTTTCAATAATCAGTTGTAAATACATTAAGGCATGGTTTCATGTAGAGTATTATTGGGCTATTACATGGATCATGTTTATATTCCACATTAGTCAGGGATTCGTTATTTAAGACAACTGTTCATAAATGTCGAGGTCCCAAAGCACTACAGTCAAGCATACAACATTTGTCAACGGCATAAAAAATAAGGAAGGCGGTCAGATGATAAACCTGATGCTCAAAACATAAACGGCGGACAATATCACAGCAATGTCCACAACGAAGAAACTGGAGGTGGCAGTCGTCAGATTCATTTTAGGAAAATGAAATCTCAATAGAAATTGACCCGTCACACAGCTCCTCTGAAACTGTCTCGTCGTTGTCAATATATTCTTTAGGGTGGAGACCCGTGTCACCAGATCGGGTCACTGGAGTGACTTAGGTTGATTTGAAACAGGAGAGCAAAGACATCAATTTCTCAGGTTGATGGTAGACCATCAGGGATATTTCTGATAGATAACAAACAAATCTGATAGCCTCTCTCTCTCTCTCTCTCTCTCAGGATACACTGGAGGGATAACAAGTTAATTCTACGCTCTACACACTTCTGTGAAAGCTCAACACCTGTGGTGAAATTTCAACAACTGGCTATTCATCCAGCATTAAAATTGCGAAATGAAACTTTTATCATTTCTTAACTCACACACGCTTCCCTTCCTCCATGTGCCCACTCGCTTCTCATACCCTTGCCCCCCTTGCTCCCCTCCTACTCTCGCTTCTCATCTCTAAACGCCCTTATCTAATTATTTAATTCCTCCTCAGCCCCACGCATTCGTCCTCCCTAATACCTTGAAGAAGTACAAGAACCGCAGCAAAAACTGTATTTTCTAATTTTTTTTTTATTTTCACAACCCAAAAGATAAACGAAATCATGTGCATAGAGTATGTACATACACACACATTCATTCACTGACATTGGTGAACTTCCTACAGCTTGTTTTCTTTTGTGCCAGCATATCACTTACCACAAACAATAGCCGACCACCTCCTCCCATTCCACCACAGGTGCAAACCACCCACAAAATACTTTGCTAACTTAATTCCAGGTACAAACCCCATCCGACTGACGCAGCATCCGAACTCACTCCTTTGCCTAACCACGACAGTGATCAGCTGTTCAATCCAATACCCAAACTACATTCATATTATTCAGGTGAGTACCGTCACCTTACAATCTCTTCGTATCAATTAGAAGAAATCTTGAAGCAGACAAAAGAATCCAAGAACAAATATTATTCTCCTCTGCAAATACGATAATAATGCTGTTCTGTTAATTTATATATGAGCATAAACCAAGACTTACAGTAAGTTCGTATTTTTTATGAAATAATTGGTGATGCCACGGCTTGCTGGTTCTCCTTCATTTAACTATTATTATTATTATTATTATTATTATTATTATTATTATTATTATTATTATTATTATTATTATTATTATTATTATTTTAAATCGTTTTGGAAAACTAATATATTTTTCTAAAATAAACATTGAAACAGATATTGTTTGTTAGAATGTTGAAACATTTCCACTAGCTGACGCGACACTGGGAATGAGAGAAACGAAACTGTCTTAAATTTATTCAAACAAAAAATATTTGCGAAAAGGGTTGCTTAAACAGGCGCTTGAAAAAACGATCCCAAGCTTAACCAAGTGAACAGTCTTACAAGTTCCGGCAAAAACGAAAAAGGCAAAAGGTGAATAAATAGGAAAAATACTATGAGAAAAAAAAGAGAAAAAAAAACAAGAAAGGCAAAAGGTAAATAATACTAAGAGGAAAAAAAAAAGAGACAAAAAAAAAAGAAAGGACTAGCAGGTACAGCAACCTACTAATGAGAGATCACGAACATTAACAAATTAGATTTCCTGAATTGGGGTGAGATCTTTCTAGAAAAAACTTCAGTGGGATTCCTTTCTCCAATACCACCTTCTTCTCTGTAGTTTCCTATAGAGACATTTTGTCCCATACTGCGTTACTGTGTAATATTTAATGATTGGTAAAAATAATGAAAAAATTGTACGCTTCAAGTATGCTGATCTCTTAGCCAGAATCATTATAATTACCATTGTTATTGTTGTTATGTTGAATTACTGCTTTGTCACGTTTATATTTATTATTTATAGTCATATTAATTCTTCTTACACACACACACACACACACACACACACATAATATATATATATATATATATATATATATATATATATATATATATATATATATATATATATATATATATATATATATATATATATATATATATATTATTGCGGAAGTTTGTCACTTTAGTAATGTTGCAGTATTACGTTTATTATCAATGTTTCCAATCTACTTGAATGTAATTTCGCTTTTATTAATTTTTTTCTTTTGTTTCTAAATACTTCTATTATTTTATTGGCTTTTTTCTTTGTTCTTACTGGTGTTTTGATTTCCTATCTCAGATTATTACTACTCCATCTGAATAAATTTAAGACCTTACTGCTCTTTTTAATACTGACTAAAGCAGGACTAAATAACAGGTATATGTATTCAACTATAGTGAAGTGCATTAAACCAGTTTTTTAATGTTGCAAAAAGTGAAAGGTAAAATAACAGAAGTTTACTCTGAAATCAAAGTTGCATATTTTTGTAGATATGGTAAGGTAGTGATATGGAATGTTACATTTGGCACCAAGAAGTCTGTAAAAAAGACGTCTCTTAAAAAAATCATAAAAGCAAGCTTGTAAGGCACAGATTAAATAGTATAATGTCTAAATTATTTGCTAGTTATTATTATTATTAGCCCTGAATAGATAATAACGGTAACTTCCTAATAAAAAAAAAAAACCTTGGTTTTATTGTTTCCAAGATCTTCATTGGACGGGTGACTCATTCTCAGCTCGCACTCTGCTGGGTCCGCGTTCGTTTCTCCGACCGTCCAATGAAGAATCAGAGGAATTTATTTCTGGTGATAGAAATTCATTTCTCGTTATAGTGTTGTTCGGATTCCACAATAAGCTGTAGGTCCCGTTGCTAGGTAACCAATTGGTTCTTAGCCACGTAAAATAAATCTAATCTTTCGGGCCAGCCCTAGGAGAGCTGTTAATCAGCTCAATGGTCTGGTTAAACTAAGGCATACTTAACTTTTATTGTTTCCGCTATAGACCTGTCTTATATAATGTTACATATCGTTAAATTTTCGGGATACACTAATCCTGTTCTCAAAGTTCTCCCTGGATGGTGTTCCAGAGACGCATGTTCCTTTCTTCTATAGCACTTAATTCCTCTATAGCACTTAATACTTCTATAGCACTTGATACTCCACTCTCCGTTTCTGTGTAAGTGGTGCCTGAGGGCAAAGAGTCAGATGGATAACCCACTTGCACAGGATCCCGTGGGGTTGATTTATTAATGGATTTATTTTCATTGTACTCCAGAAGAATTATGTCTCTCTTAATCCTGCTTCTTTGATGACATTCTTTGTAATCATGATGTTTAATATAGAAAAGATGGCTGGAATGCTATTCAGCAGAGCACCTTCCACTACATTCTAATTTTCATTTCGTCTTTTCATATGTTCTTTAGGATTTTGGAAAAATATCTTACAAAGATTTTCCGGCCAACAATGACCTGATTCTTTTCATTCTCCAGATTCTTTGTTGATTATATTAAATATACCTTCTGCCTCGCTGGAGACAATGCAATTCAATAAACACAAACCTTTAAATGACTTCCGTATAATCTGGATTATGATAATTTAAGCAACTGTATGTAGGTCAGTGACTATTATCGCCCTTTTTCTTGAACGATTTGACTATGTTCGGGACAGGGTGATAGGTTGGAATATTTTGGGTCATCGTATAATTTATATATAAATCATTATAGTTTACCACCCTGTATGAGATGAAGCCATCCCTTGTTGGTCAGTGTAATTTTTTATTCTTTGATAATAAAGAAAGTAGAAAGTTTTGGTTGTAAATGAGTAAGGTCTAAAGAAAGACAGTGAATAAACCTATGAATATCGTTTCAGAAACAAGGTGCAGCGTAAAATAGTATGTGAGAATATAGAAGTCAAAACCTAAAACCTCCTGACTGTCAAATCTTCCTATAGTTTGACCGCTGTCACAGTTTTCCCAAGACCAGAGGAACCTCATTAATGCTATCTATTACAAACCTGTGGCTATAAACATCCTAGTTAACAACGACATAATGCTAAAATAATGCTATTATCTTTATAGAAACGAAATTCTTACCTAATAGCTTTCATGTTAATAATATATGTGAACACGTATAAAAATAAAACAAAACTGAAATAACAAATACAGGTCTCTCTCGTACAGAATACCGTTATCTTTTGCAAATGTAAAAAGACTTCTCGATGTAATGACAACTAACTCCATGAGAACTTAAAATAGTGGATAATTGCCCTCTTCATTACAGCACTCAGAGATAAATTACTCCCATTTCATAACAAATGGGAAACTTGACCAAAAATTGTCTTACGATCATTTACAATCGGTTGTCATCAAATTAATGAGCAAGATCACCCGATTAAAGACTTGACTTAAATGCGCGATCCATTTTTCGACAGTATAAAGCAGCTCCATTGCTGTTTTGCATGAATTATTTGGCATGAATTATTTGAGAACTATTTACATGAATTACTAAATTAACGTACATTGTACATATAAACAAAATGAAGAAGCTGGAGATATGGAAAACCGCAAAAACCTGTAAGTGAAACGAGCACAAGTCATCATGATTTAAGAAAACTCGCTCTAATACAGATACCAATTAAAAATATATATATTTTTATGCACGATAGAATAGGAATCTATCTTTCCCTTGACGCAACACGCTTACTCTTGTGTGACACCAGATCGTAAAGAAAACATATCACTCCCGCTTTTATGTCTGGAGTGAAAGTCACCAAATTTGTAAGGTAGGCCTACTTGAGTAAAAAAAAAAATAAATAAATAAGAAAAAGAAGCAACTTTTGAGTAATGGGGTTAATGAATTTGTTAGGATGTGAGACATAAAATAAAATGTAATTTAACTGACTGGAAGTTGCATTTGGCGGTTACAACTCGGAATTCGTGAATAGTGCTTTCACTGGAAAACCGACACACCCAGCTTTTAGGCATTACTCTCACCAGTAAAATAATTTAGGGATTACTCTCACCAGTAAAACCTTAATTTTACACACCAAGACTTCAAAGTCCTGTTAGAAAGAAAATAGATAAACAGGGCACTTTTATTACAAAATCTCTTTGCGTTAGAAAAGTGAAACATGAATTTAATGGTAATATATTGCTAATTCAGCTGTTCATGAAATTTCATCATACCCACCTCAAATATTACAGAGACATTTTGGATAAAGTTTAGTTTCCTTTCTTTTCCTCTACATTGTTTACCACTATTAGTCCAACGCAACTATATTACTCAAACAATTGGATAACTATTTTCTTGTTTCATTTGAGTTTATGTTATCACCATAAATATATGATACCCGTCACATTTCATGATTTTGCACGCAATTATCTTTGCATATTTGATATGTTGAAAAAAAGTTATGAATGTGTATTACTTTTTATTATAGTGTTTATTTATTATTTCTATATTTTTTGTCTCCCAGCTTGATGATGGGGACAGAGAATTCCCTAAATGGTGCTACTAGAATATAGAATTAAGTCTCTAAAGGGGAAAACGTTGCTGACATTTTGAATTATATATATATATATATATATATATATATATATATATATATATATATATATATATATATATATATATATATATATATATATATATATATATATATATATATATATATATATATATATGTATATATATATACATATAATATACTATATATATATATATATATATATATATATATATATATATATATATATATATATATATATATATATATATATGTAAAGGCTCATGAAGGTGACCTTTGAAAAGTTGGGTCAGCTATTCGCAGGGTCCATTTTCACTACACTCAGCAGATAGGAAACTGCTGAAGCAATTCGCATACCACAAGGGTCGAAGAAACCACCTTGGTGACAAGACACGGGCTGGCAAATGCGTTTTCAGCAAAGAACGTTCTAGAAGCTGAACCAGTTACAAAATCCGGTTTTGAAGGATGCATGTCGATAGTGACGCCTTGAAATACAGAGGCGTGTCTTGCCGAACTTTGATCTCGAATGATGTCATACAAAAGTACGTTCGTTCGTGCGTTACATAATGAATGTAATGGGAGGAACCGTTGTTCGAATCGGACTTGTGAGATCCGATTCATGTGTGTCTGAAGATGTGAGTGATTTTTCACATGGAGACTGTCCCAGAGGACTTGTGGAGTGAGTAAGAATTCATATACGTTTTTAGACTTTGTTTTTCAGAACTGTGAACACACGGTATCTCCTGTGACAGTGAAATGTGTGTTTCTGCAATTTTTTACATTTTATGATTTTTTATGTGACGTTTGTTCTTTCACAGGTATTTCTGTTCCACTCCATTCCTATTCCTTTTTCCTCTCTCCCTCCTACAAGGATGAGAGTGGTATGACATTTGAGATGACCTGTTTTTACTGATTGACCTGTTCATGATTTGACAGATGAGTTATTTTCTGTATTCCCTTAGGTATTTGAGTGTTTATGGTTTTGGAACCTTATTTCCTTAGAAGATTTTCTGATAGTTATGTGAAACATTGGATTTCATTCTTCGTAATTTTTAAGAAGTTATTTTTCGTTGATTTTTGTCAATAAAGGGTTTTAGTTTTGTACTTAGTATCTCATTCTAGTAGTCCTCAGATTTTAGTTAGGGAAAGATATAACTTATGATATCGGCTCACGTTACACATAATGTCTCGGGATAAGGAGATCAAACCTCTGTTCATAAAACAGAGACTTAAATCAAGTATAGGCTCAGAAATGGCCTATATATATATATATATATATATATATATATATATATATATATATATATATATATATATATATATATATATATATATATATATATATATATATATATATATATATATTACAGTGCATATGCGCACGTGTTCAACAAATCGCATATAAATAAAAAGAGCTAATATCCACGCAAAAAAAAAAACAAAGAATAAGAGGGAAAAACTTGCCTTTGGGAAATATCAACTTCTCCAGATCGCACAGCAGTGCCTTTTATTCTGTCTCAGAAGCGAGTGAGAAAAAAATCACTCGGCGGCAGCATTTGGCGGCCCCATATGTCTCTAGGCCGTAGAAAAGCAAGGAAAACCCATTTCCCCCTTAAGCAATTCCGTTCGAATTTATTCACCTATCCAATGAGAAAAATGTCATGCTAACAACTTTAACGGGTCCTTAGCCTTTTTCCCCCTTGTATTGGTGTTTGCATTTTTCCGGCTGGGAATTTATTTTTCCATTGACATTAAAAAAAAAAAAAACTTTTATTCTAACTTTCGTTCTGCAGTCACAGGGTTCACGTCGTCCCATTCCTTCGTCTTTAAGAAAATTCAACGGGCAGACGCATAAGGCTATAACAATAATTTAATCATCTAAAACCTCTGATGGACTCATCGAAATTAATAATAATTTTTACTTATTTGTGACTCCCGTTCAATAAAAGGGTATTCAATACTTTATTTTTAAGTTATTTATTTATCGTTCAAAAGTATTATTGCTTTTTATAGAACCGTACGCTCAGCTCAATTATCATTCTGAAAATATAAATTACAATAGAAAAGATGGTTGAGGTTGGTGACCAGAAATTGGTTAAACGATCTTCGACATTGGCTGGTAGATTTTCTACTTAATTGTCTTAGATTGATTCACGCAAAATTATATCGCTTTTTCTTTGCTCTACATTGCATGAATACGGCGAAAAGTATTCAGTTAGTCAGGGATTTAGAGGGAAAACATGTCGCTGACGTATTTTCTTGGGAGTGGGGTTTGTTTTCTAATGCCTATTTTTTTTTTTAATTGCTTGCTTGTAGGTTTAATCGGCTTCTGCTCCATTTTTCACCCTTTGATTACTTTTAGATACGTAGGGGAAATGACAAACCTTTAAAAGTTATGGTGTGTGCAATACTGAGGATTTTGTACCTTATATCGATTAACGAAACGAACTGTTTAATTTCATTCTTTGGCTATTATCAATTTAACATTATAGGTACGTTCTGAAAGATTTTCCCTGAAATACACATAGATGCACAGATACGCCCACATACATACACACACATTATACATATGTATATATTATATACATATATGCATATATATATATGTATAGTACATACATATATATGTATGTATACATAAGTATTTTATATATATACATATATATGTATACATAACCATATTATATATATATATATATATATATATATATATATATATATATATATATATATATATATATATATATATATATATATATATATATATAATCGACTGGTCGCTTTTTACCAGATACGTATGTAATTCTCATAATCACAATGCCCTCTTGACTTCTCCTCTGGACTTCTTGGATTCGCTTGTCACTACATTGTGACACTAAATATTGTGCGAGTTCTTATAATAAAAAAAAACTGTGACAATCATACTTGGCCGTACAAGAACGCCAGTGTTAATGGACTTCTCATGTGATGTTATTAACCCTTCTCTGGGAAGGAACACGTGAAATCAATAAGGATAAATAAGGGGAAATAAGGAGTTCCCCATACAGGAAGTGGCTGCTATAATATTACTGGTTCAACTTGTGCACTACCGTTTTCACAACTTCCAAATATTTGTAGGATTGAAAAGTTCATAGAAACGAGATGTGGGTGGCGACTTTATGATATAGTTAAAATCATGCCAAATTAAAGTAAGACTGAAGAACTTGATTTGCATGCGTCAAATAGATACAAGACGCCTACGTACGACATAAATCTGGATAAATTGCTTTTTGGAGGAGTCTAAGTGACACTGGAGATGGCAAGTTACTTACTTTAAACCCTAAGGGTCGCCCGTATAATTTATTCCTTCCAACGTTTTGCAGTACCTTTTTTTATCAGCACATAAGATGGCAATTCGTATGTTATAGGGTAAATTAGTCTTAGATTTCCTATGAAGGCATGAGTCAAGAAAAATATGTAAAAAAAAAACCTAACCTTGTAAAAACACAAACAAGGACATCCCTACCATCACAGAAGTTGCGAAAGCAACTGTGTGAAAACTGCCCAATATATGCCATAGCCTTAACATAAATTGTATGTTCGTGGACACCTTAACAGGAGCATTTATTACAAGGTTGTTCGAAACGTTTTGTATCCAAATATATTACCAAGTATTTTGTTCCACTGCACATCTGGACGTTAATTTTCTTTCATCCTTAGTAGCTTGACAACAGCAGAATACTGGAATGAAATACTGTTTCCTAAAAATAGCATGACATACTATTTTATTTCAGGGGAAAACTTTTAATATTAGATACTGGAAACAGTATTTCACCGAGTTAAGGAATTCTCTCAGGGAAAAAATAAACGAAATATTATAAGAAGACCCATTATGAACAAACACACACTCTCTTAGAATCTCATATGTAAACCATGATGGTAAACACAGAAATATTTTGAATTTAAGGGAACACTGCTTTCGGCACAGATGTAAACTGACTGACTTAGCATTTCTTGTACGTGCAACGTTTGCCTACCTTAACTATATCATGTCCAGCGTCACTATAATCAACAGAACTCCCTACAGCGTTACTATGGAAGGCTAACCTTTGTTTCTGTGGATTGGGTGGTACAGCGCCCTTTGTTAACAAATGTTTGAACAAAGAACATGTGAATAATACAAAACGTGGCAATATTGCCTGTCTCTCATTCCTAATTCCCTCTTTGCTTTTCCGTACATAATAACAATAACTGAAAGTTGTGTTTTCTTTCTATGAAAAAAAAAAAAAAATTTTTGCCTACTTTTACAATTACAGTCATTTTCTTATTAACGTTTTAATAGATATATCTACTTTGTCCATGGTGTCGTTTCAAAGATAAATCTCTTTAAAAAAATAAATAAAAAATTAGGTATCTGCAGCCGATCTTCAAGACTTAACAATAAGTTTCAGGTAAGAATGATTACAACACCATTAGATATCCAGTATTTGATTAATCTCTGTAAGCTGGGGTATCCTGCCTCTTTTTGATAGACAAAAAGCCTTAGCTATTTCTTTGGGGGGGTTGGGGGCTACATGCTGTAAAGATCCCCATATACTTCTTTGGCAGGATTTCCTCCAGCCTTTATATCGAATTTCATGGTAATGTTTTTCGACACGCCAAATATTTGAACGTATAACACTCTCTTGCTCCCGACTGACGAATGATGGAATTAAGGTAAAAAATTTATATATACAACGTAAACTGCTCTCATTATCATTACTATATAAATTATGCACCGATTCTTCTGGTTCTGCTGTATTCTCGTTAGTGCTAAAACGCCTAATTCAAGAATGACAGGATTCCCATTGTCTCTCGCAACATTTTTGTCTCCATTTTTATTTGGCATAATTTTAGTTTATTACATATAAAATGTTATAATTAGTAAAGAAATATTAAATAAATTACCGTTTAATTATCTTACTTCTCTTTGCGGGGCCATGAAAGAGGAGGAATAAAAAAAAAATCGATGGTAACAATTTTTCTAAAAATAACAAGAAATCAGCAACAAATTAATCTAATCGCCACGCAACTGGGCTAAACATTTCTGCATCTGTAAACAATTCATCGGCTCTCATGGAGACAATGGGGTTATAATGGTTTGCGATACAGGCATGCCTAAAACGGGGCCGATTAGCACCTGGTGAAGGGCTCTACACCATATATTGGTTGGAGACTCCTTTTAAGTAGCAGATGAGACTTTCCGAAAACCCAACAGTAATTATATTTCTCGGTCATGTAGAATGTCGAAAAATAAGACAGTCACACTTTTTCATCTAGATATGTCGAGAAAGTTGTTTGGTAGGATGGACTTAGCGGTTTTATATCCGGTACCCCAGATTTTAAAAAGTCATTTACATAAATAGTCAAGGTATTAGTGCCTTGAAGTACGTTGTATAATTCAGAGGAGAGGAAAGGCGGGTAGAATGACAATCAGGAGACAAAAATAGTATTAAAACTGAGAAGGATAAAAGAGATATTTTGACAGAATGAAACTTTGTGTTAGTTCAATGAATGCGTTGGACAAAGTGATAGTGGCAAGAAGGTAACGATAAATGGTCCAGGAATGAAAAAAAAAAGTCGAATAAAAGTGAAAGTTTTTAAATCAGCGCCAGTCTGGGTTTGGAAAAGGAGAAAACGTGGGTGAAAGAGCAATTTAAATGCAAAGGTAGGAGAAAGTGAGATTGCTGGTGTCGTTAGTAAATATAGAGTGCCTGGTGAGAATGAGAATTTAGAGCTCTGGTTAACGTCTTCTGCCAGGATATTTAGAGCAGAGAAAAGAGCAAGGTGGCGAGAAGAGGTGTGCCTGAAGATATATCTGAAGACTGATTTAAGCAAGAGTGAAAGAAGAAGGTATTTGCAATTAGAAAGGAAAGATTCATAATGTGGTTATAAACTTAAGCATGGTAACTTAGATTGGAAATAAATGGGAATAGGATATAAGAATACATTGAATAAATACGTCGAATACGTTGAATGAAAACTTTGTGAGTAAGTGATGGTGGGGTTCTTGGGTCAGAATGAAGTGCTTTTGGGTATAGTTGCAAAGCAAGAAGACTGATAAAAAAAAGGTCTTATATCGGCAAATTTGTTAGGTAAATAAAGGGTTCATGAAAAGAATGCGGAGGGGTTGATACTTGCTGATAATAGTGTTCGTTTGTGATGAAAAAGAAAAGCTTCAGAGAGCGATGAAGATTCTGGAAGTGTAAGTTAGAGCATAAAATTTAAAGCCAATAATAGCAAAAACATTATCACGAATTTTAATGGAATCAAGGAAACCGAACAATGACCATTGCTATGGGTGTATTCAAGAAGCAAAGTAGCGATGTGACAATTTCCTTCCACAGAAGAGATAAGATGCTGAATGCAAAGGACAGAATAGAAGATAGCTATTAAGAGGATTTTTCGTTTCTGCAGAGATTATACAGGGTAAATTTGGGACAAAACGTTACAAACGTAGAAATCTGACAAGGATATGGAAAAATTGATAGTATATGATATAATTGATCGAGAGGAATCAGAGTGCTTTAAGATCGTACAGTTGCTTAAGCAAATGGAAATATAGTTGTGAACAGTGTGCATAATTCAGAAAACTAATGGGAATGGCTTTAAGCGTGTTAAAGATCTTTAAAAGAAACGACAATAAAATCCAGAATTTGTGATAGTCAAAGTAAAACAGAAGGTGATCAATGTGTATAGGAATATGTAGTCAAAGTGTCGCTGATTAGCTTCCTATACACACATACACACACACATATATATGTATATGTATATAAATATATATATATATATATATATATATATATATATATATATATATATATATATATATATATATATATATATATATATATAAATATATATATATATATATATATATATATATATATATATATATATATATATATATAGTGTATAACAATAGATAAAACGAAATTTTTTTGTATGATTCCTTTGACATGTTTTCCTGTTGCACGACTAGCTTTCTATACACACGTACACACACACATATATATATGTGTATATATATATATATATATATATATATATATATATATATATATATATATATATATATATATATATATATATATATATATATATATATATATATACAGTATATAACAATAGATAAAACGAAATTTTTTTGTATGATTCCTTTGACATGTTTTCCTGTTGCACGACTAGCTTCCTATACACACATACACACACACATATATATATGTATATGTATATAAATATATATATATATATATATATATATATATATATATTTATACATATATAAATATAAATATATATATATATATATATATATATATATATATATATATATATATATATATATATATATATATATTAGATATATAGTGTATAACAATAGATAAAACAGAAATTTTTTTGTATGATTCCTTGGACATGTTTTCCTGTTGCACGACTAGCTTTCTATACACACGACACACACATATATATATGTGTATATATATATATATATATATATATATATATATATATATATATATATACATACAGTATATAACAATAGATAAAAATTTTTTGTATGATTCCTTTGACATGTTTTCCTGTTGCACGAGATAGAGAAAAAAATATATTGGTGTACGATGCACCTCCGAATTGCTAATGAAGGCCTGAATTGATAATCAGCCTTGAAAAACAATATTTACTAAGGAATATAGTTTCGGTCGAGAGGTCAGCTTACCACCTTTCGCCGTTGCCATGGGAGAGAGAGCAAGGTTTGAAATGAATCCAAGGAAGGAACTGAGATCCCCGTGAAAAATACAAGTGGATTCGCCTTGACGTGAACGGAGAGAGAGAGAGAGAGAGAGAGAGAGAGAGAGAGAGGTAAAGCATGTGGTATTTCTTCTATAGCGTGAGGACAATCTTAAGATATTAATAAAGAATATTAGCGCTTAGCCTCAGCTGTGTCATATCAGACGCCACGCTCCAATACGTTTTCTGCCTTTTCCTCTTCTCGAACTCTCTGAGGACCCTTCTTTTATTTTCTTCCTTAATACACGCTTTTTTTCCCCCAAAGAAAATGATGGGAAGGAAATTTTTACGAAGCAAATCTAGGACACAAGTTAGCGATGAAAAGAGCGAAGTTTTGCGACAAAACTTTGATGGAATTGCGAAACTCTTCTCGCTAAATTTAGCTCTAAAGTTCAACCGCTATTTTCAAGATGTCTTGTTGACTTCCAAATAAAAATAAGAAACGTGTGGAGCGTTGGTTTATAAGCAATCAAGGTAGTGCAGGAAAGCCGTAAACAAAATTAAAAGGTTTGACAAAGAAAGGAAAAGATTCACCCAAACAAACTGACACAAAAGATCTGATTCATGCAACCTTTTTATACAAATATGTAGTAATTTAAGGATGGAAATTTTCTGTATAAAAAATCTAACGTACATCCAAAATCAGTAAGCGATTACTGTTTTCATCATAAATATCAAGTTTCCGGCTCATCTGCTGGTTTTGATATTTATTACGGGAAGACGTCTTAATTGTCTGTGCAGAGAGATCGTGGTTTCTTTTACGTTTTGACAGCTAAAAGTTTAAAGAAGATACGGAGATCAATCATTTAAAACCTCTGTGACTGGAAACGTATCTATCTTGTGTTCCCCCTAACACATGGGATCGATTTCCGATCTCTAGCCGGCGAAATGAATTTGGAATCACTGAGGCTGGGGGTCACAGACACTCACCCACAAATATGCAACCACTCACGCCTGCCCATACACACACACACATATATATATATATATATATATATATTTGCACACATAATTCCCAGACGTTTCATAATGGTCAGAAATGGGGAAGCGGCGGACACGTCGTCACAACAAGTGGTCAACAACCTACGCAAATTCATTTTTCCTTCACACTCAGAACGCCATTAACCGCTTGCAGCAATTAAACCTGTGAAATGCCGAGACTTGTTATGTTGCTGAGCAAAACAATTAACTCCCCATTCAAATGCAGCCACTGTTATTTTGTCGTTATTCCGGTAGTATGACTGAAGATCTAAGGTTAGTGTTGGTATTTACCGAAATCTAGTTTTTTTTTTTCTGAGAGCCACTATTATATAGCTGTCTGTACAACCGTCCCAGTCATTCAATAAATTTGGAAATAACAGCTTAGTATCACTCACTAGGGTATTTGAAGCTCTGTAACGAAATCATTCTCTTTTCTGGAATTTTGTATATGCCTTTAATTTTAGAGATGAAGCTTACCGACACGAACCAAAGGGAGTTTATTTTTTGCAATAATAATTTGGGCTTAAAATGAAAAACCCTTTAAGTTAATTCATATTCCCAAAAGGTAAGGAGAGAAACGCTGATGCAGTGAAGTGATAGAGACGTTATTTCCATCTAAGTTTGTAGAACTTGACGCCGTATCTTGTAGCATCTGTATCATTGAATGATATGAACTACCATTCATCAAAATTGTATCTTCTATACTACTGTCGTAATGGTACTGATATAATTTGCCCTCTTCTCCTGGTTCTGGCCTTCCGAAATAACTTCGACAATTTCTACGGTCTATTTTGGAAAGGGTTGAAGTTATTCAATGTCAAACGACAGCAATAGTGGCACAGGAGAACCGCCTAAGACACTGCAGTACCTATGCGATAAGTGAGAAATAGCGAAATGCATACCTGTCAAGTAAGATTGTACCGTTGAATCATTGCCTTAGATTCAAAACATACGTCGTGTTGCGTGCTGGTGCCCATTTGATTAGGTATCTATTTATGATTATTCAAGACTAGTTTATTATTATTATTATTATTATTATTATTATTATTATTATTATTATTATTATTATCTCTGTAATTTATTTCGGCAATAGACCCAGGCTTCTTCCCCAAGGAGTAAGGGATGGGGCAGCGATGGAAAAAAACATAAGTATTAGTAAATTCATATTTTTAATTGGTGAATTATGCATGAAAGCTCATGTGAATAAGACCACTTCTCGGAGTTGTCTAACAATTTAGCCCCAGAATGATGTCTCCAACGTTTTACCAATCGGAATGTTTTGAAAATAGGCTGGCTGACAGTTAGCAGAGGATATGTATTACTCTACCAACACTGTAACAATGTATTCTGCCATTATTATTATTTCCATTACTAACCTAAGATATAATATTTCCTGTTTCAAATTAAAGAAAAATTACTTTGGAAATGCAATGTATTTAGAATTTATAGAAATATAATGTACTTGAATTCTTACCTCTTTTTTTTAGAAACAAGTTTACGTATAATAAAACGAAAACTTGCTTGTAGAGTTATAGCAGAGACAAAAATACAAGTCCGTATTTTGTAAACTTCTTCCATTAAGCCACCTAATTACTGTGCAAATTTTTGGGTTACTCGCAAACGGAAATCTGGTGAGCGTTGCGTAATAATGAAAACAGTAATTTTACGTATCTATTTCAACAGTGAATTAGCTCGCTCAGCGGTAATGCAGGGTTCCGGTGTGGTACTCATAAAAACTGAAGTGCTGATTATCGCTCTTTTTTCAGTTTTATTTTGCGAAAATTGCGCACTCACGAACCTATCTGGGTTCTCTAGGTGCCATGATGCTCTTCCATTGCGCCAATGGAATTAACCTTGGATTAAAAAAAATTGCTTTTTATATCACTTAATATTAGAAGGCATTTACAGAGCTACAAAGAATCAAATGAAAGCTTCATTACACCACTTAATTCTGTAGCCAAATCTCAACAAGTAAAAAATGCGCCGAAGTTTTCTATACAGCGTATAATGCTGTAAGAAACTCTCAGCGACGCCCATGAAACTCTCAGCCACAGCCCGGTGGTGGCCTGCGTTGTTGGCACCTATAGCAGTTCCAGACGCACGATCATGGCTAACTTTAACCTTAAATAAAATAAAAACCACTAAGGCTAGAGGGCTGCAATTTGGTATGCTTGATGATTGGAGGGTGAATGATCGACTTACCAATTTGCAGCCCTCTAGCCTCAGTAGTTTTCAAGATCTGAGGCCGGACGGACAGACAAAACGCCATCTCAATAGTTTTCTTTTACAGAAAACTAAAATTGGCAACTTTTATGGAGAATGTCGATTAGACTGAGAGATAAAAATTTAAGATGTGTTAAATTACGGGGTAATAAATTTTGGGAATGTAAAACTAGATCTCGTCCATCTGGAACTTCTAGGAAGCCAATATTCATGTAGGATTGAAGGTCGATGAGTCAATCCCTAACCCTACTATCTACAGCCACACATAAATTGATATGAATTTTACTGCGCTTTACTTCCTACTATTACCTCGTTAACTTTCATATAAGTCAAGCGACATTGTATTAATTACGCTTTTAAATCGAAGTTCTAACTTACACTCGTATATGTTTCGCAAATGGGCTAAGCATTGAATAGCGCGAAAGATGAATATTTCATAAATCGTGAAGAATATTTATGGAAAAAGTTTTTAACGAAGGGCAAGATGAAGTAGATTATTATACATTATACAACAAGTGTGCTGCTTCTACCAATTAGATTGATTAAACTTGAATTTCCTTTAATTCAACTAAAGAAAAAATGCTCACCACTTATCCTTGAATACTGTCGACCTCTCTTGCGTCAGCGAAACTCTATTACAAGCCCCCTGGAGTGGATCCAATAAGTTTATCAATAACTGTGTGAAAAAACATAAGACTGAATTATTTTGCCCTTCCCACGAGAGTTCCGTCTTCGTCCTGGAGATAACGAATTCAAAGGTCTTGAAAATTTATAGTGATGGGGATGATTATAATACCAAAGGGGTGCATTAGGGACTCGTTTATATAAATAATAACTATTTATTTGCATAAGCGGTACGTATGAAAGAAAATTAATAGCACAGAGTTCAAACAGGTGTGTTTGGATTTATAGGTATCAATGATAAGCTATCTGTTTTTTTCAGATATACATCATAGCGGTCCCTCGTGCAAAGGGCTATCAGATGAAAGCATATAGATTCTTAGCACAGAAAACCTAAATACTCGAAAGACTTTTTATCTCCCTTTCACTGAAGACAGGTGTTCAGATAAAACAAATATTTCTGCGTCTTTGCCAAACGACTATAAATCCAGCTAACGAGAAAGACTTGAGATTTATTTATAAGTTCGCCAATCTGAACGAGGAGTACCAAGTAGAATAAGGAAATGTGTTAACGTGTATAAATGTGGGCGTGTTTTGCTATCAAATCACGTTATCATAAAGTTTGTTACAGATACAGTACCAAGGAGGACAGCTCTTTACCGGAAAAAAAAAAAAAAAAAAACAAAAAAAAAAAAAAACGAAACAGTTCCATTCGTCTCATATTATTCTTCATAGCCATTATTATTTCTGTCCCATACAATTGCCCCTGCAAAGCTGACAACAAAATGGTAGTCTGGCGCACGTGCAAAGGCCATGTGGGTACTGCGTTGCAATGAAGGAAACAGTCCATTACTTCTACATCACAGGGTGTTGTTTTTTTAAGATGCCCCTCGGGTATCGGGCGATGCAGATATTTACAGCCGATAATGAAGAGTCTTCAGCTGGCCACATGGTCATAAAACTCGTACACGTTGGTGTGTAGTAGCTACAGTTGCAGCCGTTTCCCGAGGAAGTGAACGTATTCTTGTATATCTCGGGTTTCATATTTTCTCATGAACAAAATAAACTCATGCGCGCTTTCATATCTGCATACATATGTACACAAACAGACAGACAGAGATACACACACATACACACACACACATATATATATGTGTATGTATATTCACAAATATTAACCCACGCAAGTCGTTTAACATCTAATTCACTATACCTCGAGAATAACTTACTCCCAAGGTATTGTGAATTAGATATTAAACGATATTTGTGACTTTACATTTGGGAATAAAAAATAAAAGTCACGTGTATTCAAGCTACAAAAAATTATAATTAATCATGTGTTATGAACTTACCATTCAAATATCATGGATGAGGTGGGTTAATATAGATTCTACGATGAGAAGTAAGTGGAGAACCTGAATTCAATAGGAATAAGTCGATATGAACTTATAACGTCTCTTGATAGCTAAGTGGTCAGTCATTGTTTATCGTCGTTTCTAAGTCGGGCAAAGGTTCCACCTGTAAGTGACGAACCCCTTATCAGTTACATTGCAAGAACCGAGCGTATGGTTTTTTTTATGCATTTTTCTAAAGGTATTGCGTTTCAGTGACCCCGATATTTTGGAAGTTGGGCTTCAGTAGTCTGGAAAAATCGGTACAATTTTAAAACACTATCTTCTTTCTTGTGGACACAGACTTTCTTTAAAAAAAACATATATGTTATGAAGTAATACCTATAAAAATTTACGATGACGAACCTGGTTGTTGTAGCTTATCAGAGTCGATTTGCATCATTCCCTGAACAATTTAAGACGTTTGCGATCATTTTGGTCATTGTAAATAATAACACCTTCACAATGGTGTAAGAAATATCCTAAACAAGCAGGTAGAAAATTACATGTGGTCATTATACTAAAGATTATACCGGAAAAGGGGAGGAAATTGTTTAAAAAATAAAGCAACATGAATATACTTTTCGATCAAGTAATATTTCCTGTAGTTTGTTTGTATATATGAAAATTGTAATCTATGAATATAATGGAGGAATATAGTGGAAATTATATATATTGAGGGCTTTGTGAATCGGAAGTTAATAGTATCGTATGTGATGAAAAAAAATCAATAATCTGATGAAAGCCTTCAGGCCTATATAGATTTGATGGACTTTTTGCAAATAACATTTCAGATAGTTTAGGTCTGAAATAGTTTAGTTGCTGTCAGTTCGATGTACTGTTTTAACGGGATGACGCGGTACCGTTGGCAACGTTGCTGAAGTGAAGAATTGTAAGTCATTATAGGAAAGTGCTTGGCAGTCTTCTGTTTTACATTTCATTCCTGATTTCACCAAGATTAAAAATCTGCTCCGGTAAACTGAAATCCAATAGACCTACGCCTTTTGCCTTCAGCTTGCATTATGGATTCGCATAACAACTCGGCCTTATTTTCAACCATATTTAACTATCTTGTGATAACTTTTTTCTAGCAATCCTGCCCCTACAGAAAAGTAGATGTTTCCAATAAAGAGAGAGAGAGAGAGAGAGAGAGAGAGAGAAGGATTTCACACGTGGCGGAGCGGTTTTGCACCTGCTGATGCGATGCAGCTGCAGGACTGGCTTTACAGACTGACTTGCCTCTCTTGTGTATATACCTAACAATCGACTCGTTGTTGCCTTAACGGTTGGTAACTTTAGAATATGAATATGCAGAAAGCACGAAAAATGAATAACTCAAGGAAAACCAAATATATATACACGTATATATGTGTATGTATGTATGTATGTATGTATGAAGTCATATATATGTATGTATATATATATAGTCATATATATATATATATATATATATATATATATATATATATATATATATATATATATATATATATGAGCCCTTTGTTGGCCGAGTCGGTTGAGCTTCAGACTGTCACTCGATGGGCCGGAGTTCAATTCCCGCGGCCAGCTGATGAAGAGTTAGAGGAATTTATTTCTGGTGATAGAAATTCATTTCTCGCTATAATGTGGTTCGGATTCCACAATAAGCTGTAGGTCCCGTTGCTAAGTAACCAGTAAGTCTAATCCTTCAGGCCAGCCGCAGGAGAGCTGTTAATCAGCTCAGTGGTCTGGTAAAACTAAGGTATACTTAACTTATATATATATATATATATATATATATATATATATATATATATATATATATATATATATATAAATTATTTATGAGTTTTCGTCGTATACACCATGTCATTTTTAAATTCACGAATATTAACCCACAAATTTCGTTGCACATACAGTTATTATACCACGGGAATGACTTAGTACCAAGGGAAATTATAAGTCATAAATGCCTCATCACCAGTGGGACTCGAACCGCTGTGTGGTTTGGAAACAAATGACTTAACCACCGAATGCTCAGTGGTCAAAGTCACTGTATTTTCGTTGTTTCTAAACATGGCAGTGTTTCTCATTCCACTGGTAATGAAACACTTATCACTTATAATTCCTGTTGTGTATACGTTATTCTCGAGGTATAGCGAATTGTATATTAAATGAAATTTTTCTTAATACTGAGTGTGTAACAAAAATGCATATATATATATATATATATATATATATATATATATATATATATATATATATATATATATATATATATATATATATATATATATATATCTTAAAAGGTTGGATATGTTTACTATTAAAAGAAATTTCGTTGATCTTAAATGATTACCTTTATTTTCCTAGTGCAGTTTTACCTCTTAGTATATTTCCATGGAAATTTATCACTATTAATAGAAATTTGTACGCCAGTTTGGAAGCGTTCTTTCTATTCATCTTAATTAAAATCTACTTCACAATTAATCTCCTGTCTATATGATTTCTTCGTTAGTTTCCAATTTGATATATACTATTTTTGTTACATATTTGACCAGGAGGCTAATCTTGTCCTAAAAATTGTTGACTAGCTAGAAAACGTTCCTGTCAGTGATCACAGGCCTCAAAATCCACGTTACGTAAACTAATGAGTTATTCATACTGCGAAATGTTGTTACGGTTACTAAATCGATAGTTCTTTTTTTTTTTTTTTTTGGTATCCCATTCCTGAGTAATTTGTCCCTCGGAAAAATACGATGAGTGCAATCCAGCTACTTGAAGCTTAACAAATACTACAAATTAGAATTATATAAACTCTACTTTCAAGGAACATGAGACATTTTGAGAAACCAAAAACGTATTACATAGTTATAGCTATTTTCATGAAAATATGCGGACCACTTTTAATTAAGTTTACGAGATATTTTTATGTGAAAAAAAAAAGACTTCCTATTACTATAATGTGACCAACGGTCAAAATAATGTAATCGTGGAGCAATAAAACCGAAGATCAGATCTCCACACAAGTGAAGAAAAATGAATAAAATATAAAGGCGTATGCTATACTTGCTCGCATATGCGAATATAACAGCAAAGGCGTAGAACAGTTTTGTCTTTTTTAGAGGATATTTTTCCAACTAAATTAACAAAATGAGGATCCTCCTCATCTCTCAACTCTGCCAGGTTAAGCTTCACGTTAAAGAAAGTATCTTTTTTTTTTATCATTTTTGAATAATAGAAAGATGAAAAAAATAATTGCATTTTCTCTTAATAGCACAAAAACTAACAATAATTGAACATAGCATACAAAACATACATAATACAATAATATATTGATCATAGCAATATATATATATATATATATATATATATATATATATATATATATATATATATATATATATATATATATATATATATATATATATATATATATATATATATATATATATATATATATATATATATATATATATATATATATATATATATATATATATATATATATATATATATATATTGTCATAAACTGGACCTCGCCTTGGTGAGAAACTTAAACAAAACTATAATTAATGCTGCCACAAAACCAAGAAAGTCCAGTTTATGAGCAAAGGTAGATGTTATTTGAAAACTTACCTTAGAATTTCCTGGATTTACAATTGAATGGGGAAGGTCGCCATATGGTAATTTAGAGTTCTTTTACAAATTTACAGCCCTTTGTTAGCCGAGTCGGTTGAGCTTCAGACTGTCATTCGATGGGCCGGAGTTCAATTCCCGCGGCTGGCTGATGAAGAGTTAGAGGAATTTATTTCTGGTGATAGAAATTCATTTCTCGCTATAATGTGGTTCGGATTCCACAATAAACTGTAGGTCCCGTTGCTAAGTAACCAATTGGTTCTTAGCCACGTGAAATAAGTCTAATCCTTCGGGCCAGCCCTAGGAGAGCTGTTAATCAGCTCAGTGGTCTGGTAAAACTAAGGTATACTTAACATTTACAAATTTACAGGGATTTATTTACAGAAACTTAGCAAATCAACAATGAGACACAACACAACATAATCACTAAGGGGCAGATTCAGAATAGGACACAGGGAACAATAATGCAATGAGTTGGCAACAAGCAAGTGGATTAAAATGGGGCCAATCTGCAATACAATCAGTTCAATGATATTAATAACATTCAGTCTTGCCCTGATTACATGAAATAGTCTCAGGTAATGCAAATGATGGCACTCCAGGATGGGAGAATAGTTCACATGAACATTTGGGCCACAACGGAAATCGTTACTGACTACGACCAGGAATTATCAGGATTTTGGTGGCAGACGAGATACTGAAGCATGGATAGCGATCGTTCCGCGTGTGCATCCCTGAAAGAGATGTCTCAGTTAGGAATGACGGTGTACACTGAAGGAGATGGAATTCTCCTATGAAATATCACCCAATACACATTCTTAAATACAAGACATAATGTAGCCTAGAAGGTGATTTCAATGAAATCACGTAAATACGATCTGAGAATCGGAGCAGCGTAGGCTTTAACAATGAACACGTGATTGCACTCACATAAAGATAAAATTAACACTGATATGGCTTAACCTAAACAGCCCTTAAATTGCACTGGTGGAGGGATAATTGATGGTTATCACGGGGTCTTTACTTGAATTCAAGGTACGTAAATGGCAAGGCATGGGATACAGGCAGGATTCTAACAAAGGGAGGATTGCTTCGTGGAGGAAGAGGTTAAAAGTTTAAAGAAATGGAATTTTAAGAAGTTTAAGTAAAAGGGGAGAGGGCTGGTCTTGACTACTTGCAAACGTATGAACCTCTTATGACTGTTATTGGTGCCTACAACCATTCCAGGTCCTTTTGAAGTCAGTCCAACCAGCGGAGCTTGAGAGAAAATTACGGCGCGTCCGCCACAGGTGAAATCAGAAGAGCATCTCCCTCCTGCTTTTCAAAAGCAGGACGTCCTCGAGCATCTGGCGGGGCCAACCGTACCTGCAAGCATGTCGAAAAGACCAGCAAGGAGGGCATAGGGAAAATGCACTTATCATTATATGCCTACAGATCAAAATACTACCTGTTCCCTAGCTCTAAATGCCCTTTTTGGCCTTCCCAGTCCCTACATGTCTCCCCATCGCGTGATGGGGGGAAAGGGGTTTGTATTGTTTTCTGGATCGGACGATGTTGGGGGGGCTAAGGAGGTACGGAGGCCTAACTAACGGCTGTTGAGTGGTTCAAGTAAGCACGGGTTTTTTTGCGATGCCCGACTCGAGAGGCAGAGGAATAACAGATTAATTCAGAATTAAATGATGGAATCAAATATACAGGAAGGGAGGGATGTTTGTTCTTGACAATATATATATATATATATATATATATATATATATATATATATATATATATATATATATATATATATATATATATATATATATATATTATATATAATGATGCCACATGAAAACTCTTAAGTGTGGGGTCACTATTAATCTGTGCGTTATTTAATCTATATTTCAAGTCAGCATTATTCTTTGTAGTGGCGTTATAAATGATACCATCCAGTGGGTGAAGAATATCAACTAGAGATTTTGGTAAGCTGCACGAAGCATAAGCAACGGAGCTAATGATTGGCCTGGAGGGAAAATTTGTTTTTTAATTGCTCCATTTAAATATGGTAACAATGGAGATGCACACTAACCTTTTTTTATCAGGATAATCCTTTTATTTTCGTAGTTGTTCAACTTCTTATTTAAATTACTATTTACACTCTAGCATTTTCATTTAGTTCTTAGTAGGCGTTTTCGTCAAGCAAAATATCCTTGATTCGAAGGCCTTCAAGCCACTGCAAAAGTTGCAGCTCCTTTGAAATTAAGGCTGATTTACAAACGAAAACTTTAAAATTATGTCCTCAGTACTTGTTTGAGGTAAATGAAATGATAAAATGTTACTGATAGCTTTGAAATAACACTGATTTTCTTTATAACTTTTCATTGAGCATTTAAAATTTCATTAGAAAATGAAGACAACTCTAGAATACGTTCCCACCACATATCAAAATGACAGGTGCATTTGAAAAATCTTTTGGTCTTTAAACTATTAATTTTGGTAAACTCTCTCTCTCTCTCTCTCTCTCTCTCTCTCTCTCTCTCTCTCTCTCTCTCTCTCTCTCAAATAGCTATTGATCAAGTGAATAGGAGACACATAAGAAGTCCAGTGTTTGTATATTTTCCAAGTTTTACGAGCTGTGCAACAAAAATAAAATGTCATGAAAATATGATAGTCAAAGAGAGAGAGAGAGAGAGACCCGATTTATCGTGAGGTATAAAAAACCAGGTCACATGTTCGCCCACGTTTTCAAAAGACCAGCTTTTTGAAATGCATTTAAAAACTATCTGCGCGTCACAAGTCAAAGCGAACCTGCATTTTGAAGAACTTTGGTTCCCAAACTGAAAAAAGGAAAAATCATTCGCGAAATTCTTGGAACTGGTTTAGGAATTTTTATCCATAACTTTTTTTTAATAATTTATTTTGCCCTTCCAACGGCGAATCTTAGTAAGATAACTACCATTTAGACGAGATGCATTCATCATCAACGGTGTGAGTAAAGTAGTCAAATAACTATCTCTATTTTTTATTGTGCATGCTTCTGTAACTGAGGATGTTGTGTAATTAGAACCTCAAAAGTTCAAGTGAAGACGCAATACATTACTACCCTGAAGCAATTCACTTTGTTTATGAAAATTTATTATATTTTTATCTATTTACTTATTATTTTGTTAATTTTTTTTTTTTCCAACAATTAATCTCGTCTCTCTGTATTTCTTATTATCTTCTGCAATTTCTTTCCGATGAAAACCATACTCCTTGGAGGTTTAAATTTCAAGTTAATGGCCACTAATCATGTTCCGTATGAATGGGGGTTTATCTTCTGAATAATAATAATAATAATAATAATAATAATAATAATAATAATAATAATAATAATAATAATAATAATAATAATAATAATAATAATAATTTAGCGTCCATATATTCTGTGACGACATTAAAAACTTTTTCCTTCCTTACGTACATCACTGAAACTATATGAGCATATCTCCTTGAACAGTCTTATACAAGAAAAAGATATTAAAAAAAGTAAGGGGGAATTACAGGATTTCAGACCTGATGTGCTATTTACCAGTTTTACGCACATAGTGTGTTTATGTGCGTATGTAAGTATGTAAGTATATATAAATAAATAAATAAATAAATATATATATATATATATATATATATATATATATATATGTATGTATGTATGTATGTATGTATGTATATATATGTATATATATATATATATATATATATATACTATATATATATATATATATATATATATATATATATATATATATATATATATATATATATATATTGTGTGATACAAAACGAAATTCCAAATGCAGATAGAATTACTAATTTATAAAGGTCGTAATCTTCTGGGGAAAATGGTTTTTCTGTTACATAAAATGCAATGTACAAGGAACCTAGGAGATATAATTAAGTAATTGTTAATTAGCTCATTTTATCCAAGGAAAAGGAGTCACAAGTCTGGCTGTTGTTTAGAGTTTCCTGCATGAAGACATTAATCTGATGATTACCTGGGAGGGAGCATGACATGCGCTGTCATTTACAATGTTACAATTGCGAGCAGGATTTTCGAAATTTAGTCTGAGAAATCTACGTCAAATACAGGTGCAGGCAGCTCGTCTGCATAGTGTAGTGAACGTTTCAATCAAAATGAGAAGAAATGTACGAAGTCTTTCCTAACATGATTTCTATGCGTACGTACACAGGCAGTTATGTAAAATTCAAACCTATGCAAATATATATATTTATATACAGTATGTGTGTATATATATATATATATATATATATATATATATATATATATATATATATATATATACATGTATATATATATGTATATATATACATATATATACATATATTTGTATATGCATACATATCTGTATATATATATATATATATATATATATATATATATATATATATATATATATATATATATATATATATATATAATAAAGTATATATCCTGGGAGCTTTTTCCAAACTTTTAGGAAACGTTCTAGAAATTAGGGGAAGATGAAGATAGTGATTGCTGTATTGAAATATTGATGGCAGACATTCCAAATGATCAGTGCCTGTTTGAAACTCACACATTTTGTGTTGAAAATTACATCTCACCTTAAAAACAATTTCCTCCGTCACTTATGGGATGCCTATCTTCATCTGAAGCAAAGTTTCAAAAATTCGTGACATAACGAAAGTTTCTGGATTTTTTTATCGATACGCCAAACAAAAATCTGTAGTTGGCCAAAATAAAATTACTTTTTGTTGCTTATAAAAGTCCCTCGTTCACATGTCATAGGTTTAATTTTTAAGTTTCAGAGATTTTCTGATTCTAGCGTTTTTTAGGCAATTCCCAGCAAATGAGGCAAATGTCCCTAACTATCCAAGAAGGAAATATAAGAAAAACCAAAGACTTCTCCAAGGTCCGAAAAACAAAATCATATCAAGATAATGGGACGTTTAATAATGTTTAATGATATTCAGGAAATTAATCCATGATGCGTTTTACAGATGGAACAGCGGATGCGCGTTATTAATAATTCTGTAATAATAAAGTTTGTTGAGGAAATGAGAAATGGAAAAGATAAGACAAAATTTTTCATATGCCGGTTGGAAAAACGTTTCGTAAGCACCTCCAGAAATTGTTTTTTCTTAATGCTTTCAGATATTTGGTCAGGGCTTCTTCAAATAAATAAATATATATATATATATATATATATATATATATATATATATATATATATATATATATATATATGTGTGTGTGTGTGTGTGTGTGTGTGTGTGTGTGTGTGTGTATGTGTCTGTGTGGATGACGAAAAATTTTATAACAGAAGCCAACTCAAACAATTATACAGAAAGATCACCAGCTGACTGTCGGTTCCTTATGCACACATTGCGCCACTCACATCTACTGAGTATTGGCTTTTCCACTTCAGGTATATTGAGACATTCCATTCCGATATCTCCTCCAATAGATTTGCAGCGCCGTTTCACGATTTTTTTTCTACTATACTCTTCCAGTCTTTTCACAAGACCTAACCATATCAAAATATGTTCATCATTCTTTTCACCAACGCTAACCTTTTTGACCACTACTTCTCTGTATAGCAACACTTCCTACCCTGCATATACTATACAAACAATTCCTCTTTTGTTTCCACGTCCACGCCTAACTTCCAGCAAGAAGGGCCGGCTTAAAAATCCCTTATTACGTTCCAACCTGGGTTCCAGAAGCGTTGTTAGAGTCTGTTGAATACAGTTTTGTAAATTAGTTTTGTTGATTAATTTAACTCAAGAATTATTAAATTTTTGTGTTGTTTTCAAGTAACAGTAAATTTCTTCAGATTGTGAATTCTAATCGCAAATTTTGAATTTAATAAACAAATGTTTGTATTTAGTGTTTTTAAAAACAGTTTCTCATTTGTTGATCACCAGTGAATAGGATTAAATGTGTGCATAAGGCAAAGCAATAAACATGTTTTCTTGCTTTTGCTGAAGTGAATTAGGACCAGGGAAACAGTTAAAGTTGTTTGATGGCGTTATGCCCTTTTACTCTAGTGTATTTCTTGTTTAATTGTTGATACCTCACACTGGTTTTGATAAACTTAGTTTGATGTTTCAAGTGATTAATAAGCTTTTTAAGGGATCACTGTTACCTTTAGAGTACTCAGTAGTAATTTTGCTTGTCGTGAAAGTTCAGGCATCTGGCTGAAGTGAAGTAAATTTTTGAATTCTGTGATTACTTGTGTAATAACCAGGTACTTGGTACGCTTCGTGACAATATATATATATATATATATATATATATATATATATATATATATATATATATATATATATATATATATATATATATATATATACATACGTGTATATATAGAGACATAGTATATACATACATATATATATATATATATACTATATATATATGTATGTATGTGTATAATATATATATATATATATATATATATATATATATATATATATATATATATATATATATATATATATATATATATATATATACATACATACATACATATATATACAGTATATATATATATATATATATATATATATATATGTATGTATATACTATGTCTATATATACACGTATGTATATATATCGCGTATGGTTTGTTTAAGAGCTCGACTGAGTATGTCATTATAGAGGTAGGCGTTTCCAAAGAATGATGAATATCGGTCTTGGTATACCTTGTATTTGTTCTTCTGTCACCTGCCGTTTAGTTGGCTATCCTTCTTAAGTAACGAGTGAATTGAGCTTATGAATCATTATTAACATCGTGACGTACTATTTTGTTTTGAAGACGTATAGCCCTAGGGGAATAAAGAGCCAGAATTACAAGGAAGTTCTTCTAATTACTAGGGTTTCTGAGAAAAGAAATGCTGCCTTATGATTGTTTCACGTCTGCTTTCCTGGATTAGAAGATATTAACAGCGAGTGTCACCAGAAGGTCTCTGCATCATTTTGTTCTCCACATATATTTGTATTTTTTAGCTATATATCATCGTATATTTTTGTTTAACTTTTGACGTCTTTTCATTCCTTATCACGAATAACGAATGTCGAAAGGGCTAATGGTATCACACTCCTGTAGAAGGAAACAACGTTAACTCCTATTCAGTTTCTGCTCCTGAAATAAATATGAAAATATAGATGATCTGGATAACATTATATACATGGCTGTTTGACTACATAAAATTAATCATTTCCTTTTTGGTGTCAATAAATTTGGGTGAAAACGCATATAATGTCGGTTGAATAGCTAAAATTCATTGCTTCCCAACCATTTTTGGCTCGAGTCGTTTCGGATATACCCGGCACCTTTATTAGAAAAGAATGTTTTTCAGTATACTGTATTAAATTCAGTGTTACTGTAAAAACCTGTCCCTCAATCAATTGAAAATGGAAAATACTCATCGTTACTCTGTTGTGGCTTTATTAAACGTAAAATGAATGATAATAAAAATGGAATTGTAATAGCGGTAAGAGCACTTGCTTACTGCAACGTACTTAGTAATGAGCACATTACATTAGTGTAACCGAAACTAGTTAACAGGGCACAGTAATGAGGGATAAGAAGATAAACAGATGATACAAAAGGATTTTCATAGAGATTTTTAGTTATTTATTTTTCCCCAAAAATTGTGGCAACTTTAGTCGATCAAACGGCACCCTTCGGTGCTGCGGCTCACCGGCTGGGAACCACTTATCTAGATTAGGAATTTGGTAAATGTATTTATGAAAGCCATTTAACTTTGATATCGTTTTCGGACCCATACAAGCGTAAATTTTTAGCATGGAATATATATGTGCTCCATATATATGCGTACACATCTGGTTTTGTTAAGTTGCTGTATTTTACATGCCATATAAACTTTTTCATTCAATTTGGTAGGTGATCTTCGTGCAATGAGTCTCTCTTTCTGTACATTTATCTCTCTCTCTCTCTCTCTCTCTCTCTCTCTCTCTCTCTCTCTCTCTCTCTCTCTCTCTCTGTCTTACAGGCTAGTATTAACTGAACTGTCATTTCAGTTAATGTAGCATGATGCTTGACCTTTTCATTCTACAGTTATCGAAGAAATCTTGCATGCAGATTAAACCTTCAGTCAAACGACACATTACGGTCACCTGTTTGCAGAAATTCTGGCGTTCTTTACTCGTCTTTGTTAACAGGCAACTGCACAGATGAAGTGTTGGAATTTATGGCGAATAGTTTCTTGTGAATCATTTGAACGCAGATTTTTCCCTTTCATGTATTTATGATATGCCAACATAATATTATATCAGCCTTAGGTATCAGCTAACTAGAATAATCATATGAAATTAGCTTCACATAAACTGAGAACTCTTCGAATGTTTTGAACATAACAGCTGTTGTATATAAACCTCTAAAGAGGGACTGGTCATGAAAATTAAATTGTCTTCAGAAAGTAGTACTTAAATAAAAATGTTGTTTTGTCAATGGCAGTTTCGTCTGTCAACTGGCAGTTTTAGAGTCTGTTCAATATGACCCATCATTTTACACATGGTTTCCGCTTTTTCGCGAGTCCTGTTAAGTATTTTCTTTATGCTTTTTCATGTAACCCACTACATTAGAGCATTACACTCCAATTTAGCTGGACAATAAGTGGTCCACTCAACGGTATAAAAACCAAGTAAATGCAGTCGAGACAGATCGGTGCACATAAAGACTGATGATTATAATACTTTATCTTTTTTTCGCACAGGAAACATTCGACCAAGGTCTCGTGCATTACCGACGTTAGTAATCCTTACGTAAATTGTCTTTCCCTATAAAATGGCAGTGATTGCTGTCCGAAAATTTCCATCGCTTAGTCTAGACTCCCGCTCTCTCACTGGGATACAAATATCGAAACTTATGAAGGTACATTCAGACTCGTCAAAACGATCCCCTCAGTTCGTTTCCTCGGTTTGTGTTTGCCTGCGTTTGTGTGTGCGTGTGTGCTTGAGTTTGCGTGTGTTTGTGTTAGAGAGAGAGAGAGAGAGAGAGAGAGAGAGAGAGAGAGAGAGAGAGAGAATGATCACGTGTCCTGGTTTAAATCAGGAATGGGGGCAGACTGTACGTATCTGATATGTTTCATTTACGAAAAATGCAAATACGTATATGTAAATGTCCCAAAAGAATGCTCATCCATCTGCTGTGATTATTTTAGTCACTGTAAGTGATTGTTAGCGTAACAATTCTCTGATTCACTGCATACTTATTCATTGCCATCTCTTCCATCAGATCCTACAGTTTATTTTATTAGGATAATCAACCTTTATTACCGTCAAAAACTGATTGTCCGGGTGATATAAAACTTGTCGTGAAGAGATCACACGTTTCGAATGCGAGGTTTCTCCTACAAATCGGGATTGTTTCTAAACCTCAAGAGCGCTTTTATTCATCTCATTTACAAAAGCTTTGTATTGATTCATCTCCTCCTAACTGTAGAATTGCTCGCATATCGGAGGTGTTTCGTCTCTTGTTTCGACTTCTCAAATAGAACTGAGTCAATGGCAACTGGAGGAGCCTGCTGTTTTGTAAAGCCAAGTGATAGTTCTTTCCCGAACGTCGCGTCGTAACACCCCCTCATCCCTAACTCCTTACATCTACTGTGTGAAAAGAGCTGAAGGATTTTATGACCGACTACTTCCTTCCACCGCCATCCCTTGCTTTTGTTTTTTTCCTGCTTTTTTATCTTCCACAATCCTTTTAACGCCATCTGTTGAAATTAACATTTTTATTTCTCTTCTTTTCGTCATGCTTTTGCTATAAAAGAGTATCAGATTACGTTGTTGGGTTCGGTATGATTTTAATTAATTTGATGAATATCAATATTATACTATTAGTAAATCAATTCCGAACATCTGCCCTTATCAAAAGGACCGTAGGTGAAAAAGTCTACGGTAAAACACTTCCTGATCTCGGATGATTTTGTTTTTCCTTTTATTTTACTGCGGTTATTATTACTGTCCTAAAATAAAAGGACATTTATATTAATCAAGCCATATGGGTGATTATTTTCTAACCAGTATTCCCAAAATAAAATATTTATAACTGAAAAAGGTGGCATAGCAGAGTGAAGTGGATTAATTTTTCGGTATTATTATAAACATTATTTTCATATACAAATAGTTGCTAACTTACAGTACCTCTGAGACCACTGATAAAATTGTCGACATCAATACTAATAACACCTGGAAGACTGTTCCAGAGTTTTTCAGAATGAGAATTAAGAACCTAACGTGCCTGTGGAGTGACGGCGTGACACAACAAAATTATGATGCCGACCCCCTGTGGAATGAGTATCACGATCGAGTTCGTGGGTGTAGCCACTAATGCTTGTAAAAGAAAGTTTATTTTGAGAAGTGAAAAATGGCTAAACAGGATATCGCTCCCAAGGCCACTAGATCTCGTACTATCCTCTTTCCCGCCATTGTATAAACACACCCCTTTTAGGATTTCAGGTCTACTGTAAATTCAGAACAAAAATTCGTTACTGTAAACAGACGTATGTACCTCACAGATGAAACTGAACACGACAAAACGATTATTTCAGCACTCCTCCCACCTTGTTTTTAGTCTCATCTTCAATAAAATACAAATAAACGTTCCGACTTCTAATCCTGAATTCGAACCACAAAACGAAATGAATCACACCTTACTTCATTTCTTTTAAACTATATGTATTTCTTAAGTGTCTGTGATTTAGATCAAAGAAAAAAAAGTAGTCTTTTCTTCTTTGGGCTACGAACCGGCCTCCCTAGTCCCTACCCACCCCTCCTCATCACCACATCCACTCACAGTGACCGCCTTTTTTAAGAATGACTGATCTAAATCGTGATTACCGATGATAGACAAAAAGGAAACCGCTATACCAGGCAATACATTAAGAGGATGCCAAATTAACTAAAGGAGAAATCATTTCCTAACCAGGCTGTTTTGTGGTTACATGATTTTGTTGAATGGGAAGGTACCTTGTATTTTTCCTTTATTTATTTCCTTAGTATTTGCAAGAGCTCCAAAGTGATAAATGTGAAGTTTTTTATGTTTTTTTCCCATCTTCCATGCACAGCCTTGTTTCAAATTTAAACATTTTACCTCGAAATATTTGATATTCATCATAACAAAAGAACAGAGAAAAATAAGAACAAATTTATGAACAATGAGAAAAAAAATTGTTATATACATTGCCATTTTATTAACTGGGTCATCTAAAAACTCTCGTTACGCGTCGTTATACAAGCAATCCATTCATTACAAATACACGAGCAGTCATATATATATATATATATATATATATATATATATATATATATATATATATATATATATATATATATATATATATGTATATATATATATATATATATATATATATATATATATATATATATATATATATATATATATATATATATATATATATATATATATATATATATATATATATATATATATATATATATATATATATATATATATATATATATATAACTGCCCATGTATTTGATTACTGTAATATAACTTCATGACCCTCAAACTGAGCACAAGGACAAACAACATAAGCGTCTGCTGAACCCTTCCCTTTTGCTTACTTTAGGAAACTCCAGTGTTCCTTCTCTTCCCATCTTCCCATGTGGATCTATGAAGTATCGAACTGAATAAACGGATTCCGGTTTGAGCTCCCTTCAACAGAAAGGTGCTTTTGGTACAGTATGAAGTCAGCATTTGACAAGACGGTGATTTCTTAACGTTAGGTTTTCTGTGCAGAAGGAAATGTAAGTAAAGAATTAACTCTACGGTTATTAAACTCCTGATATCACACCTATCATTACTGCTTAATAGAAAAGATTTCGATTTACCAGAGATGTAACATTAAATTTCGTAGTTTACCGGAGATATAACATTGCTAAAATACGATATGTTGTCTTCAACGCATACAAAATACATAACCACATCAAATTACCTAGAGGTACGGTAGACTGTATGTAAACTAGCATCAAGAGTAATGTGTTGTTTCTTTGAAGCGCATAAGGGGAATTTTAGAATAGTGAAAAATACCTAATCTGGGGTAGCTTAGCCATTTAATTTCATGCAAAATGAAACAGCATATGGATGATAAGTAAGATGAAAATTTCAGTCGATGTTCACAGTTGCCAGAATTTGGGAAAACCTCTATCTAAAGTAATCATTTATGATGGATAAAGAATCTGGTAAATGGTAAAAAAAAAATCTGAAACAGGTGTCCTTAATACGAGCACCTTTGTATGAGTAACAAGCACTATGCACAATAATTTTATCCTTTGAAGCGTTAGATGGTATATAATTTACTTGTTGTGCAAAGAGTCATAGAGTACAGCATTATATAAGCGAAGTGAATCAAGGATCGAAGTACAACGTTGTCTAACTAGTGAAGTCTTAGTTACGGCTAAGTTCAATCTTCTGCTCTGCTGATGTCAGTATTTACGGATCTGTTCAAGTTTTCTATTGAGGCTCATCAAAATCAAAGTACATATATAAAACCTTATATAAGCGCTTTTAAATAATACTGCAGGGACGGAGAATGATCGTTATTCATTTTATCTGAACTTATGTAACTATCTGGAACAGGCGCCATATCGAATAATTTCGAGTTTTGGAAACAATACTGCTGAAAAAAAATAAGATAGTGTTCAGAGTTACTTTGGAAGGAACCTCAGCTATCTTTCTGAAAAGTGTTTCAGGTTATCTAGAACAATATCATTAACCCTTAAGCGGGAAATAATTGGAATTATAGGTGTCTGGCTTCACCTCACCAAGAATAGCCTCTTTAGTCTAATAGTTTCCACGAAGTCGATCATACGTCATTGGAGTTGGTATCAGGTTCCTGTAATAGGCTTCTAGGGGAGGATTTTTACGTATACCAGACTTGAAAGGGGAGGATTTTTAGGTATACCAGACTTGAAAAGGGAGGATTTTTAGGTATACCCGATTCGAAAGGGGAGGATTTTTAGGTATACCAGACTTGAAAGGGGAGGATTTTTAGGTATACCAGACTTGAAAGGGGAGGATTTTTAGGTATACCAGACTTGAAAGGGGAGGATTTTTAGGTATACCAGACTTGAAAGGAGAGGATTTTTTGGTATACCAGATTTGAAAGGGGAGGATTTTTGGGTATACCAGACTTGAAAAGGGAGGATTTTTAGGTATACCAGACTTGAAAGGGGAGGATTTTTAGGTATACCAGATTTAAAAGGGGAAGAGTTTTAGGTATACAAGATTTGAAAGGGCAGGATTTTTAGGTATACCAGATTTGAAAAGGGAGGATTTTTAGGTACACCAGACTTGAAAGGGTGGATTTTTAGATACTTGAAAGGGAGGATTTTTAGGTATACCAGACTTGAAAGGGGAGGAGTTTTAGGTATACCAAACTTGAAAGGGAGGAGTTTTAGGTATACCAGACTTGAAAGGGGAGGATTTTTAGGTATACCAGACTTGAAAGGGGAGGATTTTTAGGCATACCAGACTTGAAAGGGGAGGATTTTTTAGGTATACCAGACTTGAAAGGGGAGGATTTTTAGGTATACCAGACTTAAAAGGGGA
The DNA here is from genome assembly GCF_040412425.1 of Macrobrachium rosenbergii. NCBI lineage: Eukaryota > Metazoa > Arthropoda > Malacostraca > Decapoda > Palaemonidae > Macrobrachium > Macrobrachium rosenbergii. The sequence continues at coordinate 9,494,070 of NC_089751.1, forward strand.
AGAGTTTTAGGTATACAAGATTTGAAAGGGGAGGATTTTTAGGTATACCAGATTTGAAAAGGGAGGATTTTTAGGTATACCAGACTTGAAAGGGGTGGATTTTTAGGTATACCAGACTTGAAAGGGGAGGATTTTTAGGTATACCAGACTTGAAAGGGGAGGAGTTTTAGGTATACCAAACTTGAAAGGGGAGGAGTTTTAGGTATACCAGACTTGAAAGGGGAGGATTTTTAGGTATACCAGACTTGAAAGGGGAGGATTTTAAGGCATACCAGACTTGAAAGGGGAGGATTTTTAGGTATACCAGACTTGAAAGGGGAGGATTTTTATGCATACCAGACTTGAAAGGGGAGGATTTTTAGGTATACCAGACTTGAAAGGGGAGGAGTTTTAGGTATACCAAACTTGAAAGGGAGGAGTTTTAGGTATACCAGACTTGAAAGGGGAGGATTTTTAGGCATACCAGACTTGAAAGGGGAGGATTTTTAGGTATACCAGACTTGAAAGAGGAGGATTTTTAGGTATACCAGAGTTGAAACAACTGGGCATTACTTCGTCTCCATACGTAGGTTTGTGGTTATCGTGGGATGCAAAAATACACTTAATTTTCATTTTAAATAAAACCCGCTTTCATAAGAAATGACAGGTTTTTATCGTCTCCTGGGTTACCAGGTTCTGGTAGTTGTGAATTTCTTTGGTTTATGGTAAAGTTTATATTTGTTTATATACGTTTCTTTTTATTATTATGGCAGTGTTACCAAACTTCGAATATTGTTTTACGTTTGCTAAAGTTATGCTGGAGTATTATGTTGCTGTAGTCACACTGAAAGCTTTTCCCCAATGGCAAATGCATTTGTGTAATACAAGAATAATCTGAGTGTTTATTCTTATCATATTTTTCAATAGAAAACATCATGAAACTTCATTTTAAAAACAGAATAGCGGTCAGAATTTGCAAATATGTTTTCTCTAAAAATTAAATACTTTTTATAGGAAGGAAATTAAGAGATAATATCCCTCGATTCGTGAAACATATAGGCGAACAACAAACTTGAATTTAATCTACGAAAGAGAATTTCTAAAGTAAAATACCCAACCAGAAAACTGTCCGAAACAATAATTTTCCAACCGCAATATTAGCTCGTAAAGGGAACTCAGGTTAATTAAAATTAACTTTCACTGCTAAATATCTCATTTCTTAGGCCATTTAGAGTAAAACAAGTGATCATATATATAAAATAATTCGTATTCATACACTTAGTCGTTTGTCGATAATTTGATCTTTTTGTATATACATCACGATAATCATGGGACTGTCTGAAATAAACAATGCAATGGTCTTTCAAAATGAACCTACTGACTGAATAAAAAAAAAAAAATGATATAAGCAAAACTAATGGCAATAATGACGAAAATAGTGCGAATAGTTTTAAAATAGGGAAAGAATAAATCAGTTTTCTTTTCAGCGAACTGTTGAACGCTTATTTTAAATCAGAAATGTTAAACAAAGTTTATACTGTAAACTTATTCGTATAAGAAATAATGACAGCGTATAATTAGAAACTTCCCCATGACAATTAGCAACGTGTTTTATCTCCAAACTAATTAACTGTTCGTCAAGAGTTGAGTTGGGACTCGGCTCCGGGTTGCATTCTAAAGGGATGACCTTAGTATGCATACTGAGGGGTCTCCTTACAGACCTTGTTTTGCTGCTTTTGGGAAAGACCTTGGTGTTCACGAGCTCATATTCAAATGTTTAACGGCGTAGCTGTAAAATAAAGATATGAATGCTGATTTTGCAATTAAAAAGTTTGAGCGGAAAATCATCATAACGACAGGATGTTCTTTCATGGGGAGAAAGGTGTCATTGATCTCAATCACGAATATTTCGTAAGTCTAGAACAGTAGTCCAACTAGTTTTCTTACTGTTTATACTTAAGATTAAGCAATATAAAGAATGGCTGATAATGTACAATTAAAATAATTCCCACAGCCATTTCGAAATATGTTCTAGTTATTTATTTATTCTACTCCAGATATTAATCATGAATAATTCTGAAAATTTACAGCTTCGAAATTTGGAACACAATAGGTGTATGCTACTTGAAATGCATTTCAAAAAGAGAAATGAAAAATAAACTCGTCTCCTGATCAGCTAAAACTTATGAATGGAGTGCTGAAATTTCTTGTAAATATCCGAAAAAGATTCACTGTGCGAATCGTTTGTAAATTTCCATCTGTCGGGCAGCTTTATTATTGTTATAATTAGGCTAAACATCTGTCAATAAGCGAGGGTAAGGTGCTTAATGGAATAAAAAAAAACCAGGTGCGGAAACGACGATGCTGGCTGGTACAGATGAAGCCGACCTTTAATCAGGATGGACCACTGGACAAAAGAAAACCCGTAAAATTTTGAAAAATTTTTTAGGAACTGCATATCGGTATCATTAAGCAATTCCCATAACGCGGGTGGCACTAAAGAGAGAGAGAGAGAGAGAGAGAGAGAGAGAGAGAGAGAGAGAGAGAGAGAGAGAGAGAGAGAGAGAGAGAAATCAAGCATAAATTCCCTAAGAAGAAAATTTGCACAATATTAATCTCCTCATACACCTGCTGAGAAAGTCTGTAAGCATCGTGTCGAACCTCGACCGCACAAACACTACCTTACACCTTCATCATGCATGCATCCCCATACTTCAAGATTATTAAGACAATTTTCTATTATTACCGTTAACACTCCATCTTTTTTAGTAATTTCAACTTCAGAGTTTTGACTAAATTCTATTTTGACTATCAGAACTCCCCTATCACCAGTATTAAGTAATCTATACCAGGAAATTTTTTAGGGTAGAGTATAAACCAATGCTATTCCACATAATATAACATACATTAAATTAATCGGTGTTACCTATCAGATAAACTGTGGAAATGGAAAATTATTATATTATACCCATTTTTCAAAGATTGTTGTATGCAGAGAGGTTAGAGGTAGAATGTGTTAAAATCTAGTGCATATAACAAGACAAAATGTTTCCCCATGTGTGTATTTTTAGTTTGACCATATCTCTGTTTTCAAGAGCATTATGTCTATATAGGCTTTATTATATTGATGATGAAATGATGTAATTAAGAATATAGGAAATAAATCAAAATATACTTATATTACATTAGACAATGATAACAAAAAAGGAACACATAAGACAAAACACTCAATTGTTCTACTGTTTAGTAATAACATTTACCCAGCTTGCTTTACAGCCAAGAGTCCTCGGAGTATTTAAAAAAATACTGTAAAAAAATACTTGTTATGAACTCAATTTACAATAGCAAAGGATGTGTAAATCAAATATTAAATAAGTCATGGAGCAAATTGCATAATGATCACGCCGCAAAACTTTTGGAGAAGAGAACTGAATGATATAAACAACTATGTAAGTGGTAACAGAGAAATTTATACATACATATGTATATATATATGTATATATATATATATATATATATATATATATATATATATATATATATATATATATAAGGGATGTACTTATGTATGTGTATATGTGCCATCATAACTCTGAAATACATTGAACAATTTCAACCAAATATGGTATACGTACGACTTGCTATCTAGAGATCAGCACTGTGGGGGTAAGATATCACTAGCACTGGGGGTGGGGAGGGAAAGGCTTCCCTGAAACAGGGCTGGTTATGCCTGTAGACTTAGTAACTTTATTGAATTTATCATACCTAATTTCGATACATATGACTATTACTATCTGGAAAAGAACACTGTGGGTGGTGAGAGAGAGAGAGAGAGAGAGAGAGAGAGAGAGAGAGAGAGAGAGAGAGAGAGAGAGAGAGAGAGTTTATCGGTTTTCATCCAGCGTTATCCTGGGCAGCGTCAGGTTGTTCAGCATTATATATATATATATATATATATATATATATATATATATATATATATATATATATATATATATATATATATATATATATATATAATAATATATATGAATTTTTTTTTGTAAAATCTAATTCGTAGGTATTTTCTGTAATATTTACCGGAATATAAAACAGAGCCTAAAATGTTTTAATTCAATTTCACAGTTCCAATAATATTCTGGAGAAGGAAACGTGATGAACATCCCTCTAGCGTATGTATGAAACATATCTTGCATCAGCTAAATAAGTTGATCATATAAAGACTATTTTCCTTGACGTTGCTGGAATACTGCGAGCCATTTTGGTCGTAGGAATATAAATGCCTCTCAAGCCCTAAGGGATAATCCTCTCAGATCCGCTGGAGTCTTCCTTTAGCACTGGAAGCCTTAGGTCTTTTTCTTTCTCTAAAGTGAGACATTCCCTACTTTTCGCAGTCTTTTTCTGTACTTATAGCAGGCCTGTATTTAGGTATTGGATTCCAATTCTGTGTTAACGAATGGGGCCCTGCTTTTACTACCATAGAGTTCCTCTTGTTTTTGCTTTGTTGTTATACTCCCCATCACATGAAATTTATTAGTAAGATACGCTTACTTGCACATAAGCACGATTGCACGCATACAAATACATACACACATGCACACACACATAAATAAATAAATAAATAAATAAATAAATAAATAAATATATATATATATATATATATATATATATATATATATATATATATATATATATATATATATATATATATATATATCTAATGTGTGTGTGTGTGTGTTTGTGTGTATATAATATATATATATATATATATATATATATATATATATATATATATATATATATATATATATATATATATATATATATATATATATATATATGAGATGTGTTAAAAAAATTCGACCTTTATTCGTACAAAATAATTGTATTCAGATACAACAATCTTACACTAATCTTCAAAGTAGTCCCCTTGGGCTACCACACAATTCTACCAACGGTTCTACGACTATAGGACCAGCAATGGAACGCCTCTTTTGAAATGGCGAGCAGCTGGTCTGTTGCATGGTGTCTTCTTTGGACTGAAATCTGGCCCCTTTCAAGGGCATTTTCAGCTTGGGGAAAAGCCAGAAGTCACACCTACAAACTAAATTGCCAGCTTTTCTCAGAACTTTTCATTTGCTCTCTCTCTCTCTCTCTCTCTCTCTCTCTCTCTCTCTGAAGAATTGGCAGTTCCGTCATGACAATGCGTCCGCCCATTCTTCACATTTAACACAGAGTGTCCTGGCCAAACACAACATACCTGTGCTTCATCAGGCTCCGTACTCTCCCGACATGGCTCCTGTGACTTCTGGCTTTTCCCCAAGCGGAAAATTCTCCTGAAAGAGACCAGATTGCAGTCCAGAGAAGACATTATGCAGAATGCAACAGACCAGCTGCACGCCATCTCAAAAGAGGCTTCTGAGCGCTGCTTCCTACAGTAGTAGAACCGTTCAGAGAAGTGTGTGGCAGCCCAAGGGACTTCTTTGAAGGAAATTAGTGTAAGATTGCTGTATCTGAATACAAGTATTTTTTATGAACAAAGGTCGGATACCTTTTGAACACACCTCGTACACGTCTGTGTGTTCGATTATATTATCTTAAACAAAAAACTGGCGTTACAACTGCCAAGCTGATACAAAACAAAAATATCATAGCGCATCATCTAATGTTTTAGAAACATAGCAAAATAACGACAGGCAGCATTCAGCAACTTGTCATTTAGTCGAGAGAATCGGGGAATTCCACTGCTATCCAAACGGACCTTAGCAACACCAGGTATTGCGATGAATAGTGTCAGGGTTTCATATCCCTCTCATTAGCTACCAAATATCACCGGCAAGCCCAGTGACAAGAAGCAGTGAGGTGTTTATGTTGTTTTTAATATGTAACCAATTATGTGAAAATTATTCTAGTATCTAACAGCCCGCTGGAACAGGTAACACTGCTGATTTGTACTCATTATTATATAACAAGGTCTTTCATTTCCCTATAGTTCACTGTCCTTATTGCACAAAAGATGGGGTATTTGTAGCAAATAATATGACAATTCAAGGGAAGTTTGTAGGTATATATTTTGTCTATGAAATCTACGGTTCATGCGGTTATTAAGTCAGGAATTGCATGCACTTTTCGGGGAAAAAAAATATATAATCTGTTCTTCAGGAAAGACAATTTCACTTGATTGGCGTACGATAACCAAAGACTTAACTCCAAAAAATAAGAAAAAAAAAATTATGATATTATAATGATTATTGCTTCGAATGCACAAAGGCTGTGGCAAAAAATACTTCTTTGATAGTAACAAAGCATGAAGTATAAATGAATAATTTTTATCAAAATTAGCCTTCAGGAAACCAGAACTTACATTTATACTTGAAGCGTAAATATAATTCTTTATATAATCCCAACTGTGACTTTCTCACGTGGGCTGTGAAACATGATCTTGGAACAGTAGTGTAAAAATGCTTGCTGATGCATATACTCGTATGTATAACCGCAATGCTTAATAGGATACACACCAATAGAGGGCGCATGCAGAAGAACTTGCAGAGTAAAAATATGATGAAATGCATCCTTTAGTAACACAGCAGATGTCAAATTTCTATAAAAAAGAATAATTTTTTTTTTCAGGTGGAAATGACATCTTGAACCTTGCACTCTAAACTCTTCATACAGCTGTTTAACACCAAAAAATGATCTACACATTTTATTAGTTACCTAAAGTTGCAATATTTTTTCTGTAAGAATTTTTTTTTATCTCGAGTTCATCCTCATTCAAAGCTCCGCCATGTGTCTTATGAAGTATGCAACTAAGGCTGTTTTTCAGTAATTCTTACAATTCCATTTCTCATCTTTATGATTACACAAAGGCATAATCATTTCTCTAACTCGGTAAATGTAACCATCTCTACATCCAGACGTTGCTCTGATATTGCTGAGAGCCGTTCAGTTTAGTATCACCTCCATAAACGGCCAGTGTATCTACGCATCTCAGCATTAATTTTATAACCTTCGTCTTTCTATTTTGCAAGTCTTCATTTGCCTCCTTCATTCACTACGCAGATACTGCCATAATATTTCTCTAATTTAGATAAAGATTCCACTCTTTTATTATAAACACCATCGGTACAGGACTGCATTCTCCTTAGAAAATATCTTTCTATTAAAATCTCACATTCTTTCATTTATTAGCTAATTGCCTCTACATTTATTCCCTTACACATTACAGTGCAATATTTCATACAGTGCATTTTGCATTTTCTGTTACATTTGCAACTATCCTCATTAAAGCTCTCGTATACCTCTATATCACTCATTTCCTATATCTTTTATTCCTATGCGCCTATACCACAAAAACTTCATTTTAAAGATTCCACCTATTTGGTCATTCCAGCTATTTGCTCATTCCCCTAATGTATCTCCAACTGAAAGCGATTTTTCGTTAACTTTTTCCGTTCAAATAATTCTTCCTTTTCCATTAATGTCCATTCTCTTAATTGAAACCATAGTCAAATTTCGAATGTCTCCTGCCATTTTACTTCCAATTTTATTTACATAACATCCAGCCCGTAATTTTTTGCACCATTTACAGTTGCTAGCTAACTCTTTCATCTCCTTTTAATTAACAGATAATGTAACACTGATTTCCTTACGATTGTATTGTATCATATATACATATGAATATTTATTTTTTGAAATCACTCATTCTCAATAAATAATCAAGTTCTTGAACGCCATCCTACATGGCTACCAACTTTTACTCACACTAAGTACGTCATTAAATACTGTTGTAATCATGAAGTCATCAGTGATCCTTTCTTTTTTTGCACTCAATGTTTAAACTTTTTCTCTTGCTACACAGAATTAAAGCACCCCAATCATTGACTAACATATCTAAACCTTCAATCGGCTCCGTGGTCTCCTTAACACAAGAGCTGTCCACTGCATAGGCCTCTGATTCCTGAGCACCCTACCCTTGCTCATAGGTTTTTCTCAAGGAGCTCAAATACTATCAAACTCTCTCTCTCCAACTTTCTGAACCCCAACACAAAGGTGAGTTTATCATTATTGTTCCTATCATTTTGCTCTTTTATCAGAATGGTAAAACTGACACTGAAAGGCATTTCGCAATTTCTCTTACCTACCTCTCCTTGTAAGCTCTTCCTTGGGCGAGTCGGTAGAGTTGTGGCCTTACACTCGTTAGGCCCGAGTTATAGGAATTTATTTCTGGTGATAGAAATTCATTTCTCGCTAAAATGTGGTTCGGATTCCACAATAAGCTCTAGGTCCCGTTGCTAAGTAACCAATTGGTTCTTAGCCACGTAAAATAAGTCTAATCCTTCGGGCCAGCCCTAGGAGAGTTGTTAATCAGCTCAGTGGTCTGGTAAAACTATAAGCTGTACTTGACTTTTTACCTCTCCTTGTTTTACCTAGTCTACTCACTCACTCGAACCTCCAAAACGTAACCGGCTTCAACAAGAAATAGTTAGTTAGTTAGTTAGTTAGTTATTTTATTGACAAAAGTATACAATAACTAGTACAAATTTGTCCAAAAACGTGACATAATACAAAATATACAAAGTAAACAGTAATCTCTGTTGTTGCAAGTACATGGCACAAGACAGCAGGAGAATTCTCCCCGAATATAAATTCAGAAACTCACTTCCTTTTGTTTTATTTTACCTCACTGATGAATTAGAAATGTTCCACCAGAAAGAAATTCACCCGAAAAACACAACCCTTTCAAGAATTTCAACTGTCCATTTCAACGCTCCAGTCCTTCTTCCCAGACAGTGATGCAGGTAGGTAGGACTATGAGAGTCAAGGTTTCAAGGTGCAAGGGACTGTGATGCAGTGAAAGTGCTATTAAGTAACATCAGCAGCATTCAACGAAAATACGTCTTGTTACAAGCACACACACAGCTCTTGAGAACTATCACATTATTTGCCACGATTTAACGCGTCATAAATCATACGGTCTTTGATTTGCCTCTTTATCTCCCTAAACGGTGAGAACTATTTTGTCAGACTTCAAATAAATTCAAACCCCAACTCGTTTGCATGTTGCCGATACTGTGAATAACAACCAAAGTTTTCCTGAGGGCAGGAGAATATTTTTTTTTTTATGTCGCTCCCTTAATGGGAACTTCCTTCATTATCCCATAAGTTAAGCTATTTGGAATTTTAATGAGGGGTTACATTAGGACCCCAGGGGTCGCTTCCTACCAAATTTGTTTCAGTAACCAAAACTTTTGAAATCCATTCTCAAGTGATATATGGTGATTACAGTTCGCCTTTTTGTATTTTCGTTGATAGTTATTCTTTTACTGTTTTTATACAATTATTATGAATAGTTCTAGCAATGTATTTTTTCCTTTTTGTTTTGATTTGTGCGCAATCTTGTCATTTATGGTAATCTGCGATTGAAATGGTTTAAATTCACTGTTAAAATTTGATTTCCAAATTGTAATGATAAATGTTATTTATTGCTGTTTCCCTTTTTATTGGTTTTAATTCCCCGAACTCACCCAAACGAAAGACCTGATATTCATTAATTTCTTTTATGGAGATTAACATCTACTTGGACATATCACGACCAATGGTTATTTTCAGCTGCAGGAAACTAGTGGCTTTATCTAGAGAAGGCCAAAATTTTTTATCTTTATCAAACCTAAAGAAAGAAAACGTAAAACACAATATCGCTATGTGCTAATTCTCCCCATACTCCTATGTTATTAACCATAAACTTATATAATTTTGATTCCAGTGCCCTACATAAAAACTTCTTTCATCAACCAACCGAACAGTGCTAAGGTACGTAGGAGTTAAAGCAGTTATTCACTTTTTAGGGTACCTAATGTTTTCAAAAGGGTTCGCTGAAAATCACATAGTAATAGTAATGTTGTATTTTAAGGTTACCTTAATTATTTTTCGCCTAAAGGATGTCTGTGAAAGTTTTTATCGACTATAAGAGATTAGTCTAAGTAAAACTGCAAGAACAAATCATTCCCAGAGGGAAGAAACATGATCCCCTTTGACAACAAATGAGAGAGCTGTATCGATGTATTTAAATTGTTTCAACAGTAGCAGCCATTTGGAAATACCTTTGATGCTCCAAATACCATTTTTTATATCTAAGCTAATGAAAATGCTTTTTATTTTATAATAATTTGTGATGAATTCTTTCATAAGAATAGGCAGCAAAATCGTATTGCATAAATAAAATATAAATTCTGTAGAGGAGTGTAAAATTTTGAAGGTGCTTAAAGGAAATATGTTTGATGCTCAAAATACCATTTTTTTTATATCTAAGCTAATGACAATTTTTTTTTTATGATAATTTGTGATGAATTCCTTCATGAAAAAGGCAGCAAAACCGTACTGCATAAGTAAAATATAAATATCTGTAGAGGAGTGTGAAATTTTGACGGTATCAAAAGGAAATATGACTCACCTCTAACGTTAGTTTGGTCGAGACGCGTTTCACTAAAATTCTGTGTTGCCACTTACAGGCAGGGCAATCAATAATAAACACTGATGGTCGATGTGAAATGGAAAGGTCTTTGAGGAATCTTCTGGTCGCAGTAAACTATGGCTGATGGAGGCCATGTACGGTATCTAAAAAGAGAAAAGTGAACATATATATAAAAAAAAACAGCCAGCCAATAAATACAAAGAAATAATTCTTCTCCCCCCTTATATTGACCTATAGGAGTTGCCAGTGTCACCAAGTACCCCTGCCCATAACCCTGGCAACAAGTGCTAACCTGTCAGACGCGATTATTGAACTATACCCTATACCCCAACAGGGCCTAAAGAGGATGCCAAGCCAATGATGCTATTTCAGGATATGTCAGACCAGTCACGCATGATTTACAAACAAACTGTAATTTCCTCGTTTGTGCGGTTGAAATGTCCCATTATAATAAATAAGGTTCACAAGTAGTTATATTATATCGAAATATAATATAACAAATGCCAGCAGCAGAAAGAAAAATATCACTACACAAGTAAGCTAAAAAAAAAAATGCCGTTGAATCAACGATTTTATTCAACATTATAGTATTAAAAAAGTGAGTCAGCCTGAATGCTATTGGTACCATCATATTCTTTTTCACGCACACAACTTTATGGAGCATACCAGAAGGGATAATGAATGAATGAATGAGGTTTCTACAGGAAGAAATGACTATATGTAGGGAAACAGGTTATAGAACTAGAAAAATATAGAAATAATTGAAGAAGTAATAAGTAACGAGAAAATGGCGACGTACAACTGTGTGGATTTTAATACTACTTTTATCAATATTACTGTGATCTGGGTATATGCTATGAATGACATTGAGTTGTTTTGTCTAGACTTGAGTTTGGGGTTTTATTACCATGCATTGTCGATATTGTTATTATTAGGCTACCTTTATCATCATCTCTACCGCTAAAGATATTTTCATGTTTTCCGATTAAGAGAGATGATTATTTATGGCTGTTATGATATTGTCAAAATTCTTGGAAGAATTTAGTGAGTAACAAAAACATTGGCGTCGCAATAAAAGAGGAAAGACGATTTTAATCATGGCCATGGCAAAGGAATACAGAGCCAGCAGTATGCATCAGTTGTTATGCATCAGTTGTTATAACAGAAACTTACATACATACTGTACATACACACGCTTCTGAAGCCTAATATACCAGCGAATTTTACCCAGCTTCCTGACCCATCAGTAAGTCAGTAGGTACCATTTCATTCGAATTACCGCTTCACCGTAAAATATAATGAAAATAATGAACGATGCCGACTAACTACCAAGGTCATAAAGGAAGTTTTTCCAGACAGGTATCTGGAGCCTAACTTGCCAGCGAATTTTACCCAACTTCTCGACCATTCGGCGAGTGAGTCAGTACTGTTATATTCGAATTACCCCTTCACCGTGAAATGTGATGGAGATATTACAATGAACACGTGAGCACTGTTTCACAGACATAAATTTCGGACTCACATCGAGAACGACCCTCCGTCCCCGAGTGACAGGCCAAAGCAGTACTGATTGGCCTACCAAGTTAATAACACGTCAGGCACAGAGCACTGAGGTTCCAACTTCTTATAAGGCCTTGGTAGCTCAGTCGGTGTCGCCTTGGCCTGTCACTCGGGAGACCAAGTCTTGGTGGTGTTATGAGTCAGAAATATATATGTATACATATACAAATATATATATACAAATAAATAAATAAATATATATATATATATATATATATATATATATATATATAAGCATACCTTATATATATAAAATTATATATATATATATATATATATATATATATATATATATATATATATATATATATATATATATATATATATATATATATATATATATATATATATATATATATATACACTGTATACACATATAATGTGTGTGTGTGCGTATGAAATGTTGCCATTTAAGCAATTCCTTATTTCAAGTATTGTGGCATACCTGCAAAGTGAATACAACTGTAGTGGTTATATTCGAATGCCCTTAAATTTCCGTCATATTTGCCCTTTTTCTTCTTGCCCCGCCTATCCTGCGTGTGTGGAACGTCAATATAATTTCCCATTCACGGCGGAGATTGGGCGAAGGCCATAAAAAATGATATTGGCACTTTCTGGTCTAGATACCGGGGTCAAGTATATATTCATGGCGCATAAAAGAACTTCTTGAAAATTGTAAGATCTCTAAATAGAAAGGAAAAATTCGGCTATTTTGGTTTTGCACATATTATTTGTTCTTTTATTCGGAACAAGTGGTTTCTTTTCCACAATCGGGAGGATGGTAAATGTAAATCTTTTCATTCTTTAAATATCATTAAATATATTCGAAAACCATTAAAAGTAACATTACTGTTGAAGTCTAATCCACAACACCCTGGAACTGTAAGTAAGCTTTTAACTTAGTTTTTCTTAGAGAAGACTGAAAATTGTTTATAACACAAATGATATATTTTGCAAGACATTTTTTTTAGCATTCTCATGACAATATTCCTACGCTAAACCTACTCCTAATAGTATGCCTTACCTATTTAAGCCTGACCTTTTAGGTAGCACTCATGGATTTTAAAGGCTGTATAAAACCTAACATCACCGTGGGAAAAATTGGTAATTTCTAAATGAATCAATAATGCTTGTATAAATGAACCTACGTGTCAGTTTAATGAAACTTTGTTACTTTTTTTCTCATTTGTAAAAGATTAACAAGTAGTAAAGTGGAATAAATTTTATATTATCTTAGAAACCAAAATACAAGAAGTAAGAACGAATTATTAACAGCAGAATTTTAATGTTATTTGTCTGTGATTATCGTTATGGTTAATTTAACAAGCATAAAATAATGAAATTATGAACGTATGAATCCAACACCTTAATGTTATTTTTCAAGTCTGTGCGCGGATTCTGCATTTGATTTTCTAAGGTTATGTAGAATGGTAGAAATGATTTTCCAGAGAAAAACTGTCCACGTTTGGCGAAAGGCCAGTGCAATTTCCTGTTGCTTCCGAGAAGTATTTTGCACGACGAGGAACTCATGATCACTAACTTGAATTTTAAATGTGAACTGGAACCAGACCCGCATGTAAATCATCATATTAACTTCCACATGTATCTCAATAATTTACATAATTATGGAGTAAGACCGTTCCTTTATCTATTTTAACGATATATATCCCACTCGTTATTCATATATGTAAATGTCATTATATTGTGAAATCAAAATGCATAAAGTATAAAGTGTTGAAATTTCCTGGGAAGGTATGTCATGAACGCAATACATTGTAATTTGTGTAACCGACATCCAGATTTGCATGGATCTCGATGTAGGGACAGTTCGGAGCCGGTGAGCTGAGACTCTGAAAAAATACTGTTTCCATGAAAGCCCATCTTTGTCATGTAAATGCACTTTCTTCATTATATAAATACAATACAAGCAGGTATATGACAGCAAGGTACGTAAAACAACGGATTGCAATGCAATATCTTTTGCATTTAAGATATTCGCAAGCACCCTACATACCCCAGAGAAAGAAAAATAAAAAAGGCCTGGTCTTATAGGAAACAACTAAGGTTAAAGACGCGCAAGACTTTCTAATTGTAAAGATCATTGCATATGAGGTTGATCTTCAGCTGAGGAACAGGTGTCCTGGATTAACCCAGGTACTTTATTAACCGAGGAGAAACCAAGGACATTAACAAGGGCCACTGATAACCTCTGGTTCTTTTAAAAGTATACCTTAGTTTAACCAGACCACTGAGCTGATTAACAGCTCTCCTAGGGCTGGCCCGAAGGATTAGACTTATTTTACGGGGCTAAGAATCAATTGGTTACCAAGCAAAGGAACAAACAGCTTACTGTGGAATCCGAACCACATTATAGCGAGAAATGAATTTCTTTCACCAGAAATAAATTCTTCTAATTCTTCATTGGCAGGTCGGAGACTCGAACTCGGGCCAGCAGAGTGCTAGCCGAGAACTCTACCGACTCGTCATGTTTCATAGCCCGAGCAAATGTCACGGTCAGGCTAATGTTGATGAAGAACTGTTCAGCTTTATTTCGAGCTATGGTACTGCTATAACGGTATTTTTTGAAGTAGTTTCTTTCTGTTCATTCAAGACATTAATTATTGTAATGTCAGAATTCTGTTTCCTCTTATCCTAGTTTGTGTTAACCCTTTGGTTATCGTACTCAAATCAAGTGAGATTGTCTTCTATGAAGACCAGTTTATATCTTTTTTTTCCGGAAATTCTTAGTCGAATAACTGTATGAACTGATATTTCTTTAATAAAATATACAACCACAAACTTCTTTTGACTTGCCCCTTTTATTTGTTGCATGTATAAATACCCTACCGTTTGCGCAATAAAGACCAGTACCCATAGGCAATGAAAAACTTAGTTACATAACAACGAATGCAAAGCTGCAACGTTACCTGCCCCAACAGACTGCAAGATACAAGAATCATTTCCACATAAATGGCAACATAGCAACAAGAACTAAACTTTATGTCACTGGGTGATGCAAGACCTAAGGAATTTATTCTCGGGGCTTCTCGGTGATATCTGGTAGCCAACGACGAAGGTACGACGGCGTTGACGATGCTTATTACACTTGATGGGAGGGTTATGAAACCCAGACACTGTGCACCGCAATACCTGGTGTTGCTAAGAGCCGTTTGGATAGCAGTGCAATTCTCCATTTCTCTCGACTGACTGACAAGTTGCTGAATGCTGCCTGTCGTTGTTTGTGTAATGCTTCTTGAACTTGAAAGAGGGTGCTTTGATATTTTTGTTTAGATGGGCTAATATTCATCTTGGCGGTTGTAACAGCAGTTTTATGTAAATATATATATATATATATATATATATATATATATATATATATATATATATATATATATATATATATATATATATATATATATATATAGGCCCCTAGTTCCTCGTTGGAAGGGTTGGTTCCGTTCTCAGCTAGCACTCTGCTGGCCGCGAGTTCGAATCTCCGACCGGCCAATGAAGAATAAGAGGAATTTATTTCTGGTGACAGAAATTCATTTCTCGCTATAATGTGGTTCGGATTCCACAATAAGCTGTAGGTCCCGTTGCTAGGTAACCAATTGGTTCTTAGCCACGTAAAATAAGTCTAATCCTTCGGGCCAGCCCTAGGAGAGCTATTAATCAGCTCAGTGGTCTGGTTAAACTAAGGTATACTTAACTTTTATATAGGCCCCAAATGGACTTTGATATCTGGTTTCATAGTGGTGTTATTTTCATGACACGCACACACTCACACACACGCACATGTATATATATATATATATATATATATATATATATAATATATATATATATATATATATATATATATATATATATATATATATATATATATATATATATATATATATATATATATATATATAGCCACACTGGACTTTGATATCTCGTTTCATGGTGGTGTTTATTTCACGGCACTCAAGATAAAGAGGAATCATTTGTCATAACGATCATATTCAGCTGTCAATCCCTTGGATCTATGAGACATATGGCATTCATTTCTTTCAATGTATATATTTTTTTTATCCATGAATGTATGTATGTATACACTGTGACATTAGAAGCAGCCTCATGATTGAAAAAAGAAAGTTTATTTATATACTGATTTCTGTTATCGAGGTCCGAGGTGATAAAATTTAAAAAGCTAGGCCCATTATTAGATAAACAGAGTAAAAGAAACTTAATCATTTGTATGATTACACTATCCAAAGAGAGACAATGTGAAGGATTTGATTGAATTCTATCGTCGAAAAGATACTAAGCCTGCAAATGTGAATGCTCTGTGCAAAACTTCACGCTCAAATGAATACCCTCATAGCGCAAATTGCACAACGTACTAAAACGACAACCATTAATATACGACTGTCCAATATAGGCACCAAACGCAAATTAAAGCAGGATAAATGCCCCCGAAATGCCAACAATGTAGTTAGGGCACAAATTTTATAAACTACCAAGCACGTAATTGCAGCCAATAAATAACTACTAAATTATAAGATCAATATAATTAGAAAATTAGGCATACCTAATCAAAATATTTTGCATGGACAATACCGGAATTCCATATATTATCATTTTTTTTTATCCCGTAGGATTTCATTCACTAAAGTTGATAACACATTCCCAGAATTTTCCTGTGGTTATTAAGGCACCAGATAGCCAGTGAAGTTATGTAAAATATGCCCATTTTAATTTAACAAATCCACATAGCACATTTTCGAAAACCTATCGTTACAATAAACGATGCTTGTCACTAATACGGTTATGTTGTCCTGTGAGCTGGGATTCAATGCTCTTTGGTTACAGTACATCTTTATTGTTGTGTTTTTATATAAACTATACATAAATTGCAGAATAGTAACGGAATATATATACTGAAAGAGTTTCACAATTAGGATGCTGTCAGATGTCAGAGGTAAAATACCAAGTTTTATATAGCGCCTAAACTTAAGTATCTTTCAAATCATTGTTTACCAACATGCGTACATCCAGAAGCAAAATTAGTTTTTATTTATTCGGCGTTCTCCATATCGTCTCATTATTCTGTTTATTATGAAGATGACCGAAAATTGTTTTTATTTTTATTTTCTCTGATCACATACATGTATACATACTTATAAACACACAACCATACACACTCATATATATATATATATATATATATATATATATATATATATATATATATATATATATATATATATATATATATATATATATATATATATATATATATATATATATATATATATATATATATATATATATACATATATATATATATATATATATATATATATATATATATATATATATATATATATATATATATATATATATATATATATATATATATGTAATTCTAATAGCCACAATGCCCTCTTAACTTCTCGAATTCTTCGCGCTTTTTTTGGATATGCTTGTAACTACGAAGCCGAAAATATCCAGACGGAAGAAATTGAAGAGCCTGTGAATAGCGGTCGCGAGAATCGAACCCGCGTTACCATATTCACAAGGAGGTCACGTTGCCGAAGAATTCGAGAAGTTAAGAGGGCATTGTGGCTATTAGAATTACATATGTGTCTGGTAAAAGTGACCAGTAGATTCTACATATATATTTCAGCCCAAAAAGCAATAAAAACGATTGCCCACTTGGCTACGATGGTGAGGATGGGTCTATTCCAGCTCTAACAAAATATATCTGAAAACGACAGGTATATGTATGTACGAGAGGCGATAGACTTTATCCTTCTCGTAGCCAGGTCGGCAACGTGACCTCCTTGAATATGGTAACGCGGGTTCGATTCTCGCGACCGCCATTCACAGGCTCTTCAATTTCTTCCGTCTGGATATTTTCGGCTTCGTAGTTACAAGCATATCCAAAAAGCACGAAGAATTCGGAGAAGTTAAGAGGGCATTGTGGCTATTAGAATTACATATGTGTCTGGTAAAAGTGACCAGTAGATTCTACATATATATATATATATATATATATATATATATATATATATATATATATATATATATATATATATATATATATATATATAGTGTCTGAGTGTGTGCATGTGCGTGTGTTCTTAACCGAGCTATAAATCATAATGACACATGATGTATATATGCAGTGTACCACAGGGAAAATGTTACACTGGGTTATAAGTCATGACTGGTTTCATCTTTATGTCAACAGGCATATGAAAACCAAACATTCACACCTGACCTAAGTTTACTATACCTTAGTTTAACCAGACCACTGAGCTGATTAACAGCTCTCCTAGGGCTGGCCCGAAGGATTAGACTTATTTTACGTGGCTAAGAACCAGCTGGTTACCTAGCAATGGGACCTGCGTCTTATTGTGGAATCCGAACCACATTATACCGAGAAATGAATTTCTATCACCAGAAATAAATTCCTCTAATTCTTCATTGGCCGGCCGGAGAATCGAATGCGGGCCTAGTAGAGTGCTAGCCGAGTACGATAGCGACCCTTCCAATGAGGAACTGTCACACCTGACCTGAGAAGTGGGAAAATAAAGAGGGAGGAACATTAAACCCTTTAGTGTCTATATCTATGACTGTGGGGTCACCTTTGGTCTTATCCAATGTCTCCCACCATCCTTGAAATCTGTACGTTTTACATATTTCTTTTGATATTAATGGACTGAGTTAATCAATGCCTCGATTGATGTTCATATTCTTAAGTTTTCTTTTATAAAACTGGGCATTTCGGTGTAGTTATTGGAAAAAACTATGCTTACCTACACCTGCCCTGTTGATTGTGTGCATATTTTCCTTATGGTGAGCAATACTGCAAGTCCCGCTGTGCATAATTTATAAATCTTTTTTATCCTACTCTATTCTCTTCTCCGGTGGTATTACAATGTACAGTACTCAGGAGCACATGTCTCTAACTTTTTTCTGCACATACAATAACTTACGTCTTAATGAGGCACAACGATAAATCGTTGGTGTAATAAATTCAGGAGCCATTAACCATCATTATTAAAGGTGCCACTCAAGACCGCGTACGCTTTTTAAAAGCAGTATGCACTTATTGGATATGATTAATGGGAGTGTTTCGGCTCGATTAGCGTTCAAGTGTATTTTGTCTACTGCGCTGCATTGCAGCAGGATTTTTTTCGTTCATTTTTAATGGCGTGCTAAATTAGCTTACCTCAGCCAAGCTGCTTTAACAATATCTCAAGTATCGGGTTCAACACTTTGAGTTACAACTCACGAACGGAACATAAATTAAGATTTCAGTGTGTTATAAATTATTAACATAAATTTCTAAAAAAAAAAAAAGTCAGTTGTGAAGAAATCATAACAAGCGCCTAAATATTTGCCATTTTTAGAAGTTTAATTTACGCGTCATTTTCCAAAAAAGGCTGTGATATGAATTCCCATCACACTATCACACGTATTGTTTTATTTGAAGAAAAAACTAGTTTCTTTTTTGATGGCGAAGCATCATTTTTTATTTGAGATATAGAACGTAACCACTTTCAATCAAAGGGAAATATTCATAATCTGCGCCAACATATCATAAAAAATTATTTTCGGAAAGATCACAAATCAGTGACAGAAGTTTGTGGTTACTGTTTATATCTCTGTGATTATCCGTTGAATATAAAAATATGCTGTAGAATGTCGCAGTTGAAAATTACAAGCAGTTTCCCCATTTTTATGAATGAATCAAAAATATATATCATTGATATAAACAGCTGACGAAAATGATCGCATAAACATCAACAGTAAGTTATTTTTCACATAACATGCTAAAAATTGGCAACCATCAGTCAGTTAATCATTTGTTTTTCGGGACTTGGACCTTAATCAGATTTCTGCAACAAAAATAGAAAACATAAGAAAATGAAACACAAGAGGATCATAATAGTCCAAGAGCCAGGGGCCATTTATTTGCTGGAGATGACCAGATTTCTAATAGGTATTTTTTGAAAGGTCTTACCTTGGGGGGTCATTCAAAACTGCAACTCTTAAAAATTGGCAGTAATGGGATGAGATTTTATAAAGCCTTTTTTTAAAAACATGTGACTCTTTGAACTGGTCGAAAATATGGAGGTAAGTCACATTCTGGTATGAATATTTCAATCAATTTTGATCGCACAACAAACATTTATACACTGAAATGTTGGCAAACGACCACGGCGTCACTCGTAAATTTATAATAAAAGTTGGTCTCAAGCATAGGTCACCATGAGTCAAAAGGTTAAGGTTCCCACTAAAAAAGTACCATTTATAAATAAAGTCATTTCTTGCCCATTTAAACCACGAAATCCTAGGTTTATCAATAAGAAAACACATGCTTCATAGAGATTTTGTTTACAGGAAGTTTTTAAAGCCAAATAGGTTATACTTTCGACGATGCAGAGGCAGTGGGGACAACTATGAATGTGGCGTTATTCTGGAACTGAAGTAAAAGTTCTTGTCTCCAACATTTGCATATAATATCGCACCAAACTTTGCTTTGTTTTAATGAATAAGACTTATTTTATTTGTTGATTTTTTCTTATTTTGTTCAACTAATTTTGATATATACTATACTGAATTATTTATTTAAGGGAACGTATTCTGTGATAATAAATTTGGTACACTTTTGTAGGATATGGCCTTATTCCAATATTTCATATGCCACTCTTCCATGAAAACGGTTTAAGTTTTGCCCTGACTGATATTATTTAGCAAGAAATTATTTCATAAGTAAGTAATAACTACCCTGACATATTTCAAAGTACTCCCTTTGCCCAAAAATTTACGATATTTAGACAAAAAATCAAATAATTGTAAAGTACACTGGTTATGAAAACTGCAAAATTTTTTATACGATTTTCAGGCCCACCTGGAGAAAAAGAGATTAATGAGGCGAGTATAAATGCATAGAACCAATATTCAATCTCATAACATCAATTCAACAATGGTCAGATTTAAATCATTTTCCAAAAACGTGATAGTGAAATGTAAGAAAATTTGTAAGTTTTTGCATATTTTCTTTATATAATTTTCCAGATAAGAGTAAAACATTATGTCGTCCTTAAGGTGCATACTCCTTCATGAAAGCACAGACAATAAAGAAGAAGAAGCTCAGCAATTTGATGATGAAAAATGGAGAACGGTAAAGGCAGCATCAGTTAGACACCAAAAGATTCAACAGTCTTCCAAGAACTCAAGCATCTGTGAGGCTTTGCCAGAACTGGCATCTTTGAGTAATGGATACCACTGCACTTGTTACTGTAGATTCACTGCTGTTTCTTTCAATAAAGTTAAGATTAAAGCTGATAACTCCCAAAAACTTCTGAGAATGCAGGCAACCAAGCTGAAAACCTCATCATCCGGTTTTTTGTCAGAAATCAGTATATTTTGCGACTCTTCGCAAAAAGGTAAAGCACATGAAGAGCCCTTGATATGTTGTTCTTAAGAATCAGAAAAAATATCAAAGAAACTGCAACTGCTTTAAATGACAGAAAAATGCTTGTCAAGATAGGCAGCACTGATTTTCAGTCCAAAAATATGTTATGCCCTTCAACAAGGTCAATTAGGGCCATAATGTTTCTGTAATCGACATGTTACCATAAACATTTTCTCCGTTGCTTAAATATGACACCGAAATAACTAACAAACAACCGTTCACCCACAAACTCATAAAGCTAAAACAAAAAAAAAAAAAAAAATCACTATGCTAGTCGCAACCATTAGAACAAGTTCCCCGACTCAATTATTCACTATTGAACTCATTCCATAACGTCCACCCATTTCCAGTGAAGAGGTTCTAAAAATATACACACAAAAAAAGTAAATACCCATGTCAATACCTGTGGAAAACAGTCGAAGCTTTTGCCAATCTCTTATTTTGGTGAGTGTTCGAATCCGCATTTAGGTGAATTACCTGGAATATTGTTGCTTTCCTTTTTTTTTTCTTCAAATAGCTTTCTAGGAAATTAAAAAAAAGAGCAAAGGTTCTGATATTTCACAGTCTACATGGAATATTTATTCCTGTTAGTTTTCTGTAAAAGAAAATTATTGAGACGTCTATTTGTCTGTCCGTCCGCACTTTTTCTGTCCGCCCTCAGGTCTTAAAAGCTAATGAGGCTAGAGGGCTGCAAATTGGTATGCTGATTATCCACCTTCCAATCATCAAACATACCAAATTGCAGCCCTCTACCCTCAGTAGTTTTTATTTTATTCAAGGTTAAAGTTAGCCATGATCGTGCGTCTGGCACTGCTACAGACGCCAACAATACAGGCCACCACCAGGCCGTGGGTGAAAGTTTCATACAGCATTATACACTGTACAGGAAACTTGATTGCGCCAAACAAACTTCGGCGAATTTTTTACTTTTTTTTAAGTGTATTCCATTTTTGTTCGAAATTAGTGAATAATCTAATCGAGCGACCGGTGATGTTAATTTTTTACTTGTTTTTTATGTGTATTCCATTTTTGTTCAAAATTAGTGAATAATCTAATCGAGTGCCCGGTGATGTTAATTATCTGTTTCTGGGATGGGAATCGATTTGACATGAAAACATTCATTTCGGCGAACTGCCAATTATTCAGCTTGTTTGCCTATTGCGTCAGTTTGTAAAAAAAAAAAAAAAAAAAAAATGGTGGCTCATATGTGGCCGCTAAATGTGCGAGACATTGCCACTGTAAATCCGTTTGCGTTGATAATAAATCAAAGTAAAGTTGGCTTTTGTAATAAAAGGTTATCATTCCTTTAGTCACAAACAACGATAGAAATGGTTTTTGTTAAATGACTCGCAACAATGTAAGCAACAGTGATTAAGAAAATAACACTTTTTAATGTGTTTATGACTTACAGACAGATTTCCTTCAACATGTTATCTACTGAAATCTAACTAACTGTACCAGCTAGTCCAGATTCTTGCAGTTATAACCAAGCGCAATTTAATCAATCTTCCCTGCATCAAGGAATAAATGAATCACCTCTCCTTTCTCATTAATATTACATTTACATACAGGCGCCTATGAAAATCAATTACTTCCATCTCTTCCAGCTGCACACAAAAGAAAGGGTTTTTAGGTTCAGGAGTGGATATCTGGACAAGATTAATAATGGAAGGAGAGTGTATTATGTGATTTGTCGGTCAACTGTCCCTTGTGGGAGTTGTGTTGAATCAAGGATGCAGACAGGAAGAAAAATTCAAATAATATACTTGCGATAGCAAAGCAATGAAGTAATGGTATAGCACCATCGAACTCATTCGTATAAGGTTGGGCAAAATGGTTATCTGTAAGAATGAGTTGCACTAACAATCAATATATTAGACTTGAAAAGATGTCAAGTTTTATAAAGCAATGAAAGCATCATGACCTCAGAGGCGACCTTAGAGGTTATTCTAGGTCTGGAATAATGGAACGAGAACAAGAGAAAAGTCAAGATTTTAGGATGATCATGGGGACTAACCTGTATTGTCTAAGTTTAGGGCCTCTTTGATGACAACTTGGTTAATCTGGTGAGCTATTAAAGTTCAAAGAAATATGCAGACGACCATGATCCTAAATTACTGTAGCAAATATTCTACATTTTATCCTAGTCAGTATTTTGGATACTGTTTAGTGATTCTGGAGTGAGGCATATCACTGTTAATAAAATACTGTACTACATCAGGAGATATATGTAACGGTTATTTCCTTTGCCTTTATGACAGTGGCATTTTAATACTGTATCAGTGATATATATTGCTTTTGTCTTCACATAAAACTTAAATGTTCCCTGATATCTTGACATCCCTTAACATCTTTGGTGATCCCAGGTGATTTGGTGAGCTCAAATTTGCAAAAAGAAGAAAAAGAAAAAAAATGAGCCGAAGTTTTTTTGGCGCAATCGAGTTTTCTGTACAGCGTATAATGCTGAATGAGCCGCGGCCTATTAAACTTTCAGCCACGGCCCGGTAATGGCATGTTCTATAGCGTTGCCAGACACACGATCATGGGTAACTTTAACCTTAAATGAAATAAAAAGTACCACGGCTAGATGGCTGCAATTTGGTGTGTTTGATGATTAGAGGGTGGATGATCAACATACCAATTTGCATCCCTTTTATTTAGCCTCTGTAGTTTTTAAGATCTGAGGACGTACAGAAAAAGTGCGGAAGGAAAGACAAAGCCAACTCCTTTTTTTTTTAACAGAAAACTTAAAAAATGGAACAGAGGCCTGATAGTGGTAATGTAGTGAATAAAGTGGTGATGTAATCAGTAGCAAAAATGTATTCATCAGCATGAAACGTAAATGGCAGAGTAATTATGTGGAGCCTCCTTGTAGAGGAGCCAATATTGTCTCAGTAATTTCCTGCATCTTTATAACTACTGTATTTAGTTTTTCATTTGGATTTCAAGTAATTTTGATTTTATGGAATTACAAAAAAAACAGCTGCCATCCTATAACACAAATTTTTACCAGTCTACAAATATACATATATATATATATATATATATATATATATATATATATATATATATATATATATATATACATATATATATATATATATATACATACATACATACACTGATCAAGTAGAGGAAATTTTTATATATCTCAGTCTCTATACCCCAATAAGTTCACCTCTTATATCCATTAAACAAAAGACGAATTGTTATACAGAGATTTTAGATGTCAAAAGATATATATGATTCTGCTTCCTTATTCATAGAATCTATCCTCATTTCGAAGACTTTTTACAAACTTTAGTAATATTTCTCAACACCAGCCATGCCTTTATGAACCGCAGTATCCAACTCCGGACGACATACACTATTCATTTCAACGCAAATAAGGCTCTTTACCTTAAAAAATAGACTAATTTTTTTCTAAATTATTTCGTTAACCTTAAAAATATAAAAAGTTCTTTCGTTTTATTTTATTATGAAATGTTTTCGTATTGCGAGGACCAATTAATGATGCGTGATTTGGTGAAATGTCGTGAAAAAGGACACAAGATTATGATAGTTTCTGATTCACCGAACAACAAACATAATTCGACTGTCATCTCATGCTATAAAATGCTTAACTAGCGGAGTGGCCAATTAGTGATGCAGACTGTGATAAAGTATATCTACTAAAAATACAAAACAAAATTATCAGATTGTATCTGCTGATTTCCTGCCTGTTTCTTAATGATAACTTAATATTCTTTTATGTTTGAACTTAGTTTATGACCCTCCCTTTCTTAAATATGAAATTTTGTCCTGAAGCGTAATTTTCTTTTTTATCAACTAAAGTACCAGATTCTTAACCTATTTACTTGTTTGTCTGAATGTTATCTTAGTATTACTTATTCGTTACCGTAACGTAATTCTGCAACCATGTAAAACAGAATATAACGTCGGATAAAAACAAAATGTAACAAAAGGCGTTCGGTTGGATTTTATACTTTTCATTACTTAAACCAAATGCAATGAAACCGTTTCTGATGGGTAACTTTAATTTTGGTTAATAGCTTTTCGCTGAAAAGGAAATTGTTATAATGTGAGATAAAAAAAAAAAAATACTACAAGTTAAGAAGAAAGGATGGCTGAGGTTGGCCCAAATGTTAATATTCACGGTGGCGTGAAATTAGGAGACATCTGTTTATCCACAGGATCACTTTTTCCTCATTATTCTCGTAACAATTCCTTGTGTTTGTTTTTGGGGGTGATTTAAGAAATTATGGGGTAACATTCATAAAGAAAAAGTGCGTTTTCCGTCTTATCTTAGTGACTAATTTGAATGTTTTCAAAGATCTAGCTAGTAAAGATATCATTAATAGCATACTAAGGCTGACAAAACAGTGACATTTGTTATTCCTAGGTAAAAAATTATCTTCGGTAACCACAAGGGAAAAGGATTTGGATTTTTCCACAAAATTTATGTTCATGCAAATATTTCCTGCCATGTTATATATGGTGACAGTGGTTACCGAATCGTCAATGCTGTGAGAAAATGATAGATTTAACATTAAACCATGACCTTTAACAAATTAGACTGCAAGTTACTGCATAAATAAAACTAACGTCGACGTTCTTCGTTCTTTTTTCAGAGGCGCCTCACTATCTTGAACTTGCGACTAATTTCACTGCTGATGGTTCATGAAATAGAAATATTCCCACCACTTTTCTCTCTCCCTAGCCCCTTTCTCTATATTTTTCTTTATCACGACGCAATGTAAGAAAATGGATATTTGTACTTTATCATTTCAAAGGATTTTTGTCTAAAACTGAACAGGAAGGACAATGTATTCGTCCAAGCAGTATTTTTGAAGAGTGGCACATTCTTCGGCGGAAAATACTCGACAAGTATTTGCGTCCAGGAATTTTCATACACCTTAGTGAAGACAGTCATACAATGAACTGGGCAGGGGTAAAAAAAGATAGTTTATTCCACTGATTAACCGGAAAGAACCAGCACCGAGTCTGGTTTTACAAAAGAAACTTGTGTAAGATTTTGTATATTTGTCAACGGATACAGAAACTAGATCAATTAATTTTTAAAAGAAATATGTAAGATGTATAGATTTGAAGGACAGTAGTTAATTAACGGGGAGAAAAGGAAGCAGGTTACCGCACGGTAATGTGGTTTGTATACGTTGACCTTTCAATAATAAGTGTAAGGTCTCCTGCGCACTAATGAGTTAGGTCTCCACCGCGAATATTTGTTTTCAAGCTGTCTGTATGTTAGTAAGTAATGTATATTGTAGATTTCGACCACTATGCATCATTCCTCAAAAAACGATTCAGTAGAGTTCTCGGCTAGCACTCTGCTAGGCCTGAGTTCGAGTCTCCGGCCGGCCAGTGAAGAATTAGAGGAATTTATTTCTAGTGATAGAAATTCATTTCTCGGTATAATGTGGTTCGGATTCCAAAATAAGCTGTAGGTCCCGTTGCTAGGTAACCAATTGGTTCTTAGCCACGTAAAATAAGTCTAATCCTTCGGGCCAGTCCTAGGAGAGCTGTTAATCAGCTCAGTGGTCTGGTTAAACTAAGGTATACTTAACTTTTTCCCCAAAAAATGGCTTAGTAATATAGCTGAAACCGGTTAGGACTTACAACCCTTTTAATTTCTCCTGTGATTATTTTATAAATATATATATATATATATATATATATATATATATATATATATATATATATATATATATATATATATATATATATATATATATATATATATATATATATATATATATATATATATATATATATATAAATTATATAAATTATCATCAACATGAGACAAAATTTGTTCTTTTTATAAAAAAACTGCTTCTTAGTTTAATATGTATTTTATTCGAGAAAAGATACATTCATATATATATATATATATATATATATATATATATATATATATATATATATATATTTATATATATATATATATTTATATTTATATAGCGGTCATTTCTATATTAGATTCCTGCACACTGCATACCGTGCAATATGAATGCATGGAATATCTACACTGGAAATTTTATCACGTGTAATTATTCCGACTCTTTTTCGAAAAAATGCTTATTGAACTAAAATGCAGTTTTTATTAAGGAAAAATTTTGCTGTCATTTATATTATATAATTTGGCGAAAGATACTTTTCTTATAAAGAGATTCAATTATGGGAAGTTTTCAGCCATTCACGCCTGAGTTAGGTCATCTGGAATCTTAAAATGGGGTTTTTAAGATGCAAAATCCACATTGCGCTGGCGTTCATTTAATTACCAAATCCTTCAGGGTTATTCATTATTAATATATGACTAATCTTTTAATTACAGGTTTTTTTAGGGAAATTTTTTCTCTTATGTTGCTACGTTTTTTAGAAAAAGTAGTAATCTTGATTTTGTCCTTTGATATGGAAATTCTTGATTTTTTAATATTCATGATTTGCAGTTGAATCTTAAGTTAGTTAAGTCTCTACGAAATTTTCTAGTCACTTTTGAAGCCTATAAAAACATTAGAAATTTTAAGACATCTCGGGAAGCAGTTTTATTTTGTAATTTTACTTTCATTTCAAACCTTAGCATCATATAATCGAAATGAGTATGCAACTTAAATTCTTTATAAATTTTTTTATTCCATGATTTATCTCATCGTATTCAAGAAAAATAATAAAGTAAGGCCAGAATCAAAATTGGAAAAATAAGAAAACTTGTAAATGAAATTCAACTAAAGTCTGTTACAAAGACAGCGAGAGGCCCATTTTACGTCAAAAGTGTACCCAATATTGCATTTCAAAACATCTAACAAATAGGTGCACAAGGGATTGATTGCCATTCTTACTAACAACGTTACTTTATCTAAATTAATTATCGACAGCACTTAGCATCTTCTATTGAGTTTTGTAGTTTTCTTGCACTATCGGATTAATCATTAACGACTTTTGTTATATCGACTTTTACCTCCTGGTGGATATCATACAATTAGATAATTAGAAGCTTACAATAGCCTGCCATTGGAAAACAATTCCACTTTATTAGAAGAGCGTCTTTAGACGTTTTCCCAATTAACTCATTTCTAATGAAATTTGTCCTAAGGCGTTTCTCCTTTCTTGTAAAGGGATGTGTGAAAACATTAAAACAGTGCTAAAGCCACAACAATATTTTAGTATTTCTATTTTACATCAGACAACAAAAAGACATTCATTAAAAGGAATACCTTCTGACACTTTCTTGTGTACTCTTGCTGTAAACGAGGATTTAGCAGCACAGTATAATACACAGTATCAGCATTTCAACAGAATGAGCTAGACTGTGAACTTGCGTTTCTATTTATCATTTTTCTTTAATTTTCATTTTCATACAGTTAGCAAGATAATCGGGCGGAAACTGAATCCTAATTGCGCTATTGTTTAAAGAAGGGATTTTAACTTTAACGGATCCGCAGATTTGCATCGAAATGCACAAAATGCATTAATCGCTATTAATCGGTTTGTTTGCTTAAAGCTTCAAAGTGGGAGGAATATTCGGATCTATCATCATTTATTACGGTTTGAAATGAGACATCTATCCCTTCATGAATCAAATGGTTGTTTTCATATCATGATGGGCTTAATTACCTTACATAAGTGTGAGAATGTTTTTTTTACCTTATATAAGTGTGTGAAATTTTTTTTTACCTTACATAAGTGAGTTTTTTTTTTTTTTTTTTGGTCAAGTGAAAGGCTACTTTTTATGAAAATAATAACACTCATGAAAACCTGATTTAATGAAAGAGAAATTCCAAAATTATACTACATACTAGTACCGTTAAATTGATGCAGGTAAAAACAGTTACTAATAATGAATGCATTCCTCTATCCATTTGAGCATCTTATCCAGCCTTTAACAACTTTCCGAATGATTAAAAAAATCCAATAGTATCCCAAGGTCCCCCACAAACCCGTCATTAATTCCTTTTTGTCTGTGGCTTAGTGAAATTATTTATTATTTCAACATTAAATTTCAATGGTCTTCTAGGCCATTTCCAATCTTATGGGCAGGCCATGTTACTGCAATTTTCCTAAACTTACATTTTGCTATATTAATAGTAACAACCTTTGAAGTACTCTGAGTCTTACAAATGTTCTTCGTGGCTGTTCATCGTCAAAATAGACTTAATATCATACTTCATCAATGCATCTTGACCTAAAATTCATGTGCCTCTCGAAAGTTAGGGCAAAATTGCACCAACTGAACGGCTTTACTCACTCACAGTCTGCTAGAAGCTACAAATACAGCTACATCCCTGCTACCATTTTTTTTTACTATCTGATAGTTTACCTTTAGTAAATCCAGTTTCTGATGTAATTTGCATTGCCTACACCGTCTACTATGAGATCTATCAATGTAATATTAAGCTAATCTTTAACAGTCACAATATTCAACTTGCGGTATTCCGGTGCATATCTGGAAAGTTCTATTCTAATGTTTTAGTGGAGTACTTGAAATTTGCTAAATGCAGATAATTTCCGAACTCCTAACAATTGGAACGGTAATGGGTAAACCAGAGAAAGTGAGATTTATATTCCCACCGATGTCACTACTTGCCAAGCTAATAATGATAAATTGGGGTGCTAAATATCTCGAATTATTACAATAAGTCACTAGATCGTAATTTTAGAAATCTATTTGATATTCTGACAGTAGGCGGAAAAAAAATGGTCTCCTGACGCTGTCGAATGCCATTTCGTATTCAACAAAAGGTATCAGAAGGGTATCTTCAAATTACACATACTGCTGCATGTGTTAAGAAAAATATTTGATCTTTGCACTCTTGCATTTTCTAAAAGCAGCTCGTTTATCTCAAACTTATTATCAGTTTCTAGCTTCAGTTGCTGAAAATAAACATAGTGAATATTTTCATTGCTACCAACGTAAACGCCATGCAACCTCAGTTAATAAATTTTGATAAGTCACCACTCTTTGATATCTTGTTGACGACTCCCAGTTCCCAATCGTTAGGCTTTGCTTCCTTATTCCATACTCTAGATAATATGAGAGACATGAGGAACGATTATATGAAAATAAAAGTGAAGTTGTCCTCTCAGATAAAAATTGCAAGTATATAGAAAATTGCTGTACTTGGCAGAAAAAAAAAACACACGCAGAAAAGTGACAAGATGAGATTGAAGAAACAGTGACTCAGAAGCTTATTAAAGTTATAGTCAAAGTTCGGTGTGGAATATGTGTGTTTATTTCCCGGTTGCTAACAAATCTTTAAGCAAAAGTTTAGGAGAAAATCTTCATATAAGCAAGATGAAAAAAAGTTTCCTGAAGATTGAAAAGTATACCGTTGGAGATTTATCAGTTGACTTCATCTGGCCCTTAATTTGGTTTAGCTTATGAAATACTCTTGTTTAACATGGAACAATTTAAAAAAAGTTCGCTGTTTTAATATGGGGGGGGGCAATAAAAAACAAGTAAAAAATGAGCCGAAGTTTCTTCGGCAACATCGAGTTTTCTGTACAGCCGCTACATCGTAAACTCAAGGCCACCGAAAATATATCTATCTTTCGGTGGTCTTGGTATAATGCTGTATGAGCTGCGGCCCATGAAACTTTAACCATGACCCAGTGGTGGCCTATCCCAGAAGCACGATTATGGATAAATTTAACCTTAAATAAAATAGAAATTACTGAGGCTAGAGGGCTGCAATTTGGTATGTTTGATGATGGGAGGGTGGATGATCAACATACCAATTTGCAGCCCTCTGGCCTCAGTAGTTTTTAAGATCTGAGGGCGGAGAGAAAAAGTGCAGACAGAAAAAGTGCGAACGGACAGACAAAGCCGGCACAATAGTTTTCTTTTACAGAAAATACAACCTTACTGGTAATAGAACATTTTTCTTTACATTTAATTTCCATATATTTAAATATACAGACATTTATCATTACCCAATTTGGTAGCCATAGAATGAAAGCAAATTCACATGTTACAACAAATATACAGTATATATATATGTATGTATGTGTATATATATATATATATATATATATATATATATATATATATATATATATATATACATATATATATATATATATATATATATATATATATATATATATATATATATATATATATATATATATATATATATATATATATATATATATATACATACACACGAGCTCACTGCGGCGCGTGTGTGTGTGTGTGCGTTATAGATGATATAAGACAGACTTGGCAACGTGAAGACAAGGAGAAGAAATTACTTGCATCTGCTAAGTTGTGGTATTATTGACCAAATGCTGAATGGATCATGGCATGGTTGATGTTTGGACACGATACGGAATTGAACGGTGATAATGAAGAGAAACTTCACAGACTAGTGAAAGAATTTGAAAATGTTTTCAAGAGGATAAAGTTGAGATTAAATTTGTCCTTGGAATCTCCAGAGCTCATAAAAGTGCCATTGTAAATTTACAGTTACTTCAGCCTCTAGTTGTAAGGTTTCGAAAGGAAATACTTGAAAATTCTTTGAAAAATTATGCATGCAGTATTAAGGATGAGCAATATATTCTTTGAGTTAAATATCGAACCTTAATATAAACATGAAAAACACTAAAAGATCAAATGCAAAACAAAATATCTTTTGGAAAAGTTGCTCTGCTTATAGTGAGAATAGAATATATCCGCTAATGGCTTTTTTTTTTAAATCTCATTATTAAAGTGACAAATTTTATATGAGAAATTTAATGTGAGATTTATAACACTATTAAAACGGAGAAGAGAATGCTTTTGAAGGCTAAAAACTCATACTGGCACAAATGGCTGTGCACAAAATGGTTAATATAATTGATATCGTGAAATCAATTACCCTGTGTACCCTTTTCACTTCATATGGAGCTGATGCATGAATGCAACATGCAATCAGCGGATATTGTACTCGTTAAATATGAAAATAGTTTTGTTTTTCATTTATACTTTAAGGAAAAATACAAACAAATTCGTTCCTGGGAATTCTATTACCCGTAAACACAAAATACCATTGCGGATATTGTGTCAACAGTGTTTTTAGCAATTTATTACAAAATATTGCCAATAATTTTAGTCTTCAGAAACAACTATTAATTCATTTCTTTTCCACTAAGAACGATGCAAAAATGGGAAAGTTAGCAACTATTATTATCCGAGTTATCCTTCGTTTTCATGGAATTAGCTTGAAAAAGGATTCTGGAGGCCTAAAAAAAAAAAAAAAAAATTTCCTGAATAATGTTTACAAATAGTTGAACGAAGAGTTACTGTTCAGCTGACAGTAAGCTCATCAGATACAGTTAGCTTTTGGAACTGACATCTCCGTATACATAATGTACATCTGCTGACAATGTGAGAATTTTTATCTTAGATCTCGCGTAATCTAAGCTCCATTTAAAACAAGCGACTATTCAATCCGTTTGTACCCGCCAATTGCTCTTTAATCTTAAATAATTGCTAACCTTCCTTTAGAAAATCATTTCATGTATCTGAAATGTCCGGGACTTTTGCGTTCACTATATGCTTTGCAGGCCTTGGATTTTTATTTCAAGACTATATTTCTCATGTGAATATTTCCCAACAAAACTATAAAAATCTATTGCTGTGAAGAGCATTGCGGTAATGTGTTTTATAAAATCAATTTCCTTGTGAAATCGTGCGCAATCAGATGTGTGGGAAAAGGCTATTGGCAGGAAGGTCGTGATTATTGTTCATTTTGAAATTTTTACAGTATGCTCTCAAGATGTTTGTGCACAAAGTAGTGAAGGTTTGTTTACGACAGATGGATACATAAAATTCTTCTATATGTCTAGAAAAAACAATTTTTTCATTCATTTCTTTTCAGTTGCGACGTTTATACTTGCGTGTTAGGAAGTCAAGTATTCATAGAATTTCTGTTTGCCTTTCTTTACTTTAAATGATTAATTCAAGGTGGGTAATTCACCATCCACTTGAATTCGTAATGGGCCATAAAAGCGTTTGCTAATCTAACAAAAATGATAAAAGTATGAACATGAATCTCCTTTCAAAATTAGCAGTCAGAATCCATGCATAAGATAAGCAAATCTATGACAAACATCTCGTCACTATCATGGAGCACGCACACAAACACACACACACACACACCATGCCAGACGAAGGACACGTCATTATAGTCACTTGAACTAATGGAACGACAGTGGTGGTGTGGGTTTGGAAGCGAAGATTAATGACTAGGTTGAAAGAAAGATAAGGATAAGATAACATATTGACAAGCCACTTGTTATCCTTGGCCCTTCTATTTAGCAACCGCTCCCCCCAAAACACAACATTGGAAAAAAAGGAGACAACAATTTACGTAAAGTCTACCTGAGTATCCCCTTATTCAAGATGTATTTTGAAAACCCCCTCCTTAGCTGATCTTCCCAGAATTTTCTGAATGGTATAATACAAACATATCTAATGCATATAAAATCCATCGTACACACAAAAGTGAACAAAATTTGATTGGCAATAGGTGACATTATAAAGCTAATTATTTCCCTTACAGATCCTTGAGAAAAAGAATTGTAGTTTTTGGGCGGCAAACGGTTTTAATCCAATATCGGGCAACTGAAAAAAACAGTTATGCGTGTGATAGTATTAAAGAAATAACCAAAACACAGGTCCCACACAGCAGAAAAACTCTCAATTAACGAGAAATAAAGATGTATCCGTGTTCCAGGCTCCATTATCGACTTGATTTAGAAGATTGCATATTATGACTTTTGTTAGTATATACTGAGAGTAGTTAAGAGTTCAGTTTAAAAGTACCTATACGTACTTTCGTATTTTTACACACACTTGTATCTATGTATGTATACATACATGCATACATACATACATATATATATATATATATATATATATATATATATATATATATAATAATACACACACACATATGTATGTAAGTATGTATGTGTGTGTATATGTATATGTATATATATATATATATATATATATGTGTGTGTGTGTGTGTGTGTGTGTGTGTGCGCGCGAGCGCGCGTGTGTGCGTGTATCTGAAATACTTTAGTCAGGTTTTATTTTACATCAAGGCTGTTCCAATACGATACTTTCATTTAAATTATATGGGCTATTCATATATGTATTATGCTTTTTCCTATTCATGTAATAAATGATGTTAGTACAGAATATAACTGAATATTAGTTTCTCTCCTTTTATTGACATTAACTTTCTCCAGAAAATGAAAATTTTCCTACTCATTTTTTATGCCCCTCATTTTGTCATAAAAAAATCCCATGGGTTAGTAGCCATTTATTCCTGAAGGAGGCAAATCCTTACCAAAACAGGGAACTGACATTAGGGTTTCTTATTAAGTACATGAAAAATTATTTTTCTTCATTCTTAAAAGTTACCCAATTTCATCAGAAGATTCCAAAAGGTTTAAACTTTACATTTCTGATATTATAAGAGATTCTTTAAAGACGCAGGCATGTAAAATATAATTTTTCCCTTTATATTCAAAATAAAAGGAAATATAAATGAGACTCTTCCTTGTTTAGTATTCACTGTCACTATTAATCTGACGTAATTACGAGTATTTGCCTACCTCACAAAAAACTAATATTACGCCCCTTTTACTTCGGAGGGCAAATATTTCACGTGAAAAATAGTATCACTGCATCCAGAAGTAGACACGGTTTTTGCTTGGAAGTGTTTTGGTGTACGCAGATGGTATTTATCGGGAACACGAAGAAAGGTTGTTCTTGTTTTTACTTACAATGAATTCTCTTTTATCTTTCATCCTACTGCAACTAATCGTCGGCTATAAACGTTCATTACTTCAAAATAGGATGTTATGAGCACAAATTCGACTTTTTTTGCCATTCGCTGTCCATCGTAGGTTTAGTTGATTACAAAACTTAAAAAAGTAATTGAGTAATTTGCGTATGAATGTAGTATATAAGCAGAATGAGACAGAGCAGGATTAAATTCATATGTAAAGTACATCTCCAGTACATTTAAAATAAGCCTCTGACGGTAAAATTCACCAACTCTCTTCGGCCAGATTGCTTATAAATGTGCATAAGGATCTAATTTGGTGGTATGAAAATTGCGCTATTCCAGGATTTCGTACTCATTTAATATTTGAATATGGAGCTGGAGAAGTCGGTTTCGACCTTTATTTTACCCTGGACTTGACATTTAGCGGTTTAGTCTCCAGCTACCGATTTACGGAATCCTCTGGACTCGAGGTGAATTTTCATGATTATTGTACAGTGCATATAATATTTCAGTTCTAATACACTTTGCGGTTTTGACTTAAAATTTCATCTGACCTGATCTAACTACTAGACAGTACTTTCAGGCAACTTCATAATACATCTAGAAAACTTACACTCTTACTAAATTTTTTCTCTTGCTATATCTAAAGAAATCAAAATTTGAATGTGGTCTATGAAGTTATAAACCAATGTTTCATTAAATTATTGGTTTTTAATTTTTCCTTTTTTCTTATGGTCGGCACAGCTCCTTGTATCATCGGATTTCAAATTCAAGAACTACTATTCTGTCAAAACTTTATTGCATCAGAATGTTAGAAGTAAGCTAAGTACACATATTTTATGAAACTGGGAAGGAAACAAATTATGTGGCAAAAGATTCAAGAACAGATATTCTATGAAAGTAGATAGGGAACAAATTAAATATTTAGAGGCACAAGATTGCTTTGAGTCCGCAAGACTTGAGTAAGGATTGAGGAACCTACCAAAGAGGTGCCAATTCAACTCCGAACACTAATTTTCCCCGTTTCCTTAAAATACGGAAAAGTAGATTTATTGGCAATTGCCGATGATAATGAAGAATCTGTTATTACTATATGTTATCAATAACAGCTGGTCCGCTGGTATAGTGGTTACTGTCGTGGCATACCATTCAGATGTTGCGGGTTCACGTCTCCCCCAGGGCGATGAAAAATCACTGGTTATGTATCATGATCAGTTACTGCTGTAGTGTGGGGTCTGCGTTGGGAGGCTGAAACCAACATTCTCTGGAAACTTGAGTTTCAAGTCAATGGCCCCTTTGATGTGCTAGTTCCATGTGAATGGGTTTCATCTACTAAAATAATAATAATAATAATAATAATAATAATAATAATAATAATAATAATAATAATAATAATAATAATAATAATTACTTGCAAAAATACAACTTTAATTGGAAAATCAGCATGCTACAAATCCAAGGTCTCCAATAGAAATAGGAGACTGGAGACTAGCACAGACAAAAATCAAGAAGCAACAAACCAAGTGTATTTGATCATGGACCTTTTTCTTAACCCTTAGAGAAAATCATTTACCATTGCTGAAATCTCGCTATTCTTTCTTTTATACTTAATCAGTACCACGGCTCTCTTTTTCTTTTAATGAAACGAAATGTAGACGCGAACGCAAGAAAAAATGACAATGGGAAAAACATGGTCATCGGAACTTACAGAAAGTCTCGATCTCAGGATAAAGAAATTTTACAAGTTTTCTCTCAATTTATCTGTTGTTTCTTCTGTGATATATTTATTTCATTGTCCTCTAATTCTTTAATTTATAGTTCTCTAATTATTCACAGGATTTATTATAAATTCCTATTGCTTTACTTTTAGATGCACTTTGAAAGCTAACATCAGGCAACACGAATTGCCGGATAACAATTACTTATCTGTATTTGAACAAAGTTATCATATTCGTTTAATACATGTCTCTGAAAATTTTTTTTAAAATTATGAACATGGACGTTACTCGTCCGTATGACGTTGATTCATCGAACATATTCATATTACTACCTCATGTTTCAATGTCGTATACCAATTCTGCCGTAACTTTATTCGGGTCGTAAATTGTACATATTATTAGCTTGCGTGCCCCAATTGAGTGTGATGGCCATATTCAGAGAGACATGAATTTTCTACTTGTTTTCCTTTTCTTTCGTTTTAATTACAATGTTTTTATTAGATGCCGTGTCAGTTAATAAGAAAACATTCTGACATTGACAGTATATTGCAGCGAACAATTCTGCTCTAAATACGTGCAGCCTGCCCAGGTAATTGCAAATTGGCTTGAATACAAGTAGAATGTTGTATCATGAAAGTTTTTATTATTTGCGTTACGTGAATTTTAAACTTTCACACATCTCTGACTGATATCTGAAAGTGAATGACAGATGATAATTCATTTTGTATCATAATTATTTTGCACCACCCTATATTTGGCAACAATTTTCGAGCCATTCTAAATAATTAAGATAATTACAATGTTTTTCTAAGGTACAGCCAGTCTCTTACTATCCCTCTGTTTCATGTAATTAATCGTTCAACCCCTCTGACTTTATATCCCTTTTATATCCCTTTAACGTTTTTGATCAATCTCCCCTTTTTCTCATTTCATTTTAAATACGAGTCTCTCTCTCTCTCTCTCTCTCTCTCTCTCTCTCTCTCTCTCATATAAGTTAGATGAAAGTAAAATCGGCAAGCAAATTTGCTCTAACATTCGACTGAATAAAAAGAGATATGAAAATCTCGTTTTCTACTCTTAAAATGCTATTATTTATTAAACAACCATCAGTTTATCAATCGAACATGATAGGACGTTCACTCATACAATGGTTTTCAATATGAGAATCATGTACTCAGTAGACTATCCATTTATTTCCAATTTTGACCAAATAGTGAACAGTATTTTTAAACTTCGGAATTAATGACTACTTATCAGTTTAGGCAACACCCAAAGTAGAGCAGTGATAAACTGTCTGTTCATTTCATTATGAACGCCAAGTCTCTAAAACACGAAGTAAATGACTAGTTTATTATTTACAGATGCAATAATTCTCAAGCCACAAAGTCACTTTGATAAATAGGCTGGGGTGATGATTAATGAGACGTTCCCTATCTAGCATGCAAGTAAGACATTTGTTTCTATATAAAAAAAAAACAAATATTAGATAGCTTCTCAACGTTGTTATCCAACAGAAGAGAAGAGGTGCTGTTTCGACTCTGACCAGTAATTTTTCCAGTTTTATTGAAATGTGAAAGCGCACACATTTTAACAATTAACATAATAATGAAGAATCCGTTATTATTATTATTATTATTATTATTATTATTATTATTATTATTATTATGCTGTCTCCCCTACCCTCCTGAGCCCCTACCTACCCCGCCCCTACCCGTGACGGACAAACAGGTCTGCAGGAGGAGGGCGGTTGTCTCCCCTACCCTCTCGTTCCCCTACCTACCCGGCCCTCACCCTGGGCGGACAAACCAGTTTGCAGGAGGTGGGTGGCTGCGTCATGTCTCTCCTACTGTCACCCGGGGGAGGACAAACAAGATCAGCTCGGATTTTATTATTATTATTATTATTATTATTATTATTATTATTATTATTATTATTATTATTATTATTGCTGGAAAATCAGGAAGCTACAAGCTCAAGGTCTCCAAGAGGAAGAGCAGACTTGCACGGAAAATGAAATCAGTAAGTGAAAACAATAGTCCATTTGATCATGAACCCTTTTCCTAACCCTCAGATAAAATCATCTATCATTGCTGAAATCTCGTTATTCTTTCTTTTGTCTTAATCAGTAACACGACTTTCTTTTCCTTCAAAGGAAATGAAATGCAGATGCGAATGCAGGAGGAAGAGACAGGGAAAAAGAAGAGCATCGGAACTTGCAGGAAGTTTCGCTCTGACACTGTATCGACCTAAGGGTGCTTAAAGTCTGCCATTTTCTTTTTTTTTTCTGTTGTTTCCTCTGTGATTTTATCTTTAGTACACTCCACTAACTCTACAGTTAATATTTCCTTATTATCCACAGGAAAGAATAAAATGTTTTATACTGTTTTCTTTTTTATGTGTTTTGAAAACTGTAATTAGGATCTACAAATTGCCATTGTATAGTAATAAACATATCTGAAGATTTTACAAAATCATGAACAACGTTGGCGTGTGCTTATTCATATGTGACGAATTTTTCTTTTGTTTCCTCTGTGATTTTTTTTTACTTTACCACCATCTTATAGCTTTTCAGTTTATAGTTCTCCTTTTATTCACAGAAAGGATTACAAATTTTTATAATCTAAGTGCTTCATTTTTCATGTACCTTGAAAACTAATTTATAATCAGGCTTCACAAATTGCCAAATATTAACACCTTTCTGTATCTGAACAGATGTATAATGGCCTACTATATGTCTCTGAAGATTTTTACGAAATTATGAACAACTTGACGTTACCTGTCCATATCAGAGGAAATTAACGTACGTATTCTTATTACTGCCTCATGCTTTAATGGCGTACAGCAATTCTGCCGTAATTTCATTCCGGTCGTAAATTGTTCAAACTATCAGTTTATGTACTCCAATTGAGACTGATTGCCATAATTAGGGAGGCATTTTCTATTTCAGTTTTCGTTTTTGTTTCACGTTCAATACAATGCATTAAGAGGTCTTTTTATTATATGCCTTGTCAGTTAATAAGAAAGTAAATTATAATGAAATTGACAGCATATGACAGTGAACAATGCCACTCTAATACATGCAGCCTGCTCAGATAACTGAAAAATGCCATGTAAACAAGTAGACTGTTGTATAATGACTGTTTGATTATTCACATTATGTGACTTTTAAACTTTCATACATCTTTGAGTGATATCGGAAAACTACGAAAAGATAGATGATAACTCATTTTACGTAATAACTGTTTTGTACCACTCTATATTTGGCAATAATTTTCGATCCATGCAAAATGATGAAGATAATTAGTTAGTCTTCATGCTATTTTTCTGGGTCCATTCATCAGTCTGTTAACATCCCTCTATTTCATATAATTAACCATTTTTACCCTTCTATCTCTATATCTCTTTAATGGTCTCGACCAGCTTCCCTCGTCCTTCTCTTTACATTTCAAATGCCGATTTTCTCTCTCTCTCTCTCTCTCTCTCTCTCTCTCTCTCTCTCTGATGCAACTAACCATTGTTTTTAATACTTTAACTCTAGTGAATGAACCTAAATGAATTAATTACTCTCATTCCATTGCTACTATCCATTTCAGGGACCGCGAGTCATCGTTTTTCTCAAATATCTTTTAAACTAATTATTCGTTGTTTTATTTTAAGTGCACATGGAGTAGGTTAAATTGTTGGTATTTTTACTCTACTGTCCATTTCAGGGACGACGAGTCATCGTTTTTTCTCAAATATCTTTCAAACTAATTATTTGATCGAAATGGTACTTTGACGCAGTGTACAAGACACCTCCCGCTAATTTTTGGTAATATAGTGCACCGTCAAATGGTGTTAGTTAAGGCGTTTACTCTTGACTTTTAAAGGCAAAGTCGCATGAGTGGGCAGGCCTTAACTACGCAATCGAACGTCCGCTATCCCCCACAGACAAGAAAGGCGGGGGGTGGGGGGGGGAGGAGATGAGGAGGCCAGGAAAAGGGGTTGAGGGATAGAGGACGTTCGAATGCATAGTTTGGCGGTGCTTGGCAACGCTATGTAAGTCAAGAATAAACACCTTAACTAAAACCACTTGACAATTCACTATATTAACAAAAATTATCGGGAGGTGTCTTGTACACTGTGTCAAAGTACCATTTCGACCAAATAATTAGTTTAAAAGATATTTGAGAAAAACGATGATTCGCGGTCCCGAAATGGATGGTAGTGTGAAAATACCAACAACTTAACCCACCCTATCTGTATTTAAAATAAAACAACGAATAATAGCAATGCAATTATAATTGCGATATAATTGCGTATGATACCTATAACTATTCCAAGATTAACATATAACAATAATGACATAACAATAATGATATTAACAATGTAACACGGATACTATACAGAGCTTGTTGAAATGATATCCAATTGTATAATCCCTCTCTATATATATATATGAATATATGTATGTATATATATATATACATATATATATATATATATATATATATATATATATATATGTATGTGTGTATATAGCTCCCTCTCTCTCTCTCTCTGTATATATATACATACATATATACATATACATACATATATGTGTGTGTATGTGTTTATATTCATATATATATATACATACATCCATATATATATATATATATATATATATATATATATATATATATATATATATAATATATACATATATATATATATATATATATATATATATATATATATAAGCATCATTATTATTAGTATATTACTTTTATTACTTATGAAATTAAAAGAAAATTAATAAATCTAAACTCTACTCGTTCCCCGTTCCTTCGGTGAAACTCGGTATTAAATGGACCCGATAAGTCGTTAGTCCTCTAAATTTAGATGTGATTGGTTTTCTCTGAAAAGAGCCTCGAGACCTTTCCTTTAACGATCGATGAGGGAACCAGCGGCAATTTAAGACGACAAATTCAGAGCGACGATCCTCGAAACCCGGCGCCTTTGTTTTAGGACAGTTCTTGTTTGTAAGATAAAAGGAGGAGAACATTTCTTCGATTCAGTAAATCGTAGCCTGTGATCGTAATTTTAGTTAGGCAATTTTTCAGTATTGATAACTTTAAAATTAACCAATATCTAATTAATCCTGGTCTCAACTAGTTTTATTTCATCACAGTTCAATTTTATCACTTTATATTTAGACAAACTTCACTTTCTTCTTCTTTTTTTCTTCTTTTAACGTGCTTTTTTCCCATTTTTGTATGGGGTAAGCACGATGCCTTCTTTTGAAGGACTTTTTGATTTGGCTTTGGGGTACACCGTAGTCTCGATCGGCTGCCCTGCCTGACATCGCTTAGACCCCGGTAGCGTATGGTACATGTATCATACCAGACCCAACGCCCTTTCTCCCAGCAGCGAGAAGTTGTTGCGCGGGTAAGTCGAGAGTTCGAGACGTGTGAGATGTTTGTTATGTTTTTAGAAGATGTTGGAGTGGCTTTGTTTTGTGTGTGTATTTAGTCTGTAACACCCATTTGCTTTTTAAGCAAACCTATCCGTTGATTACATACGTAATCCCGGGGTGTACACGGATAGCAAAATGTCCGCCTCTCTGATCAGTCGGCTGCGGATTTGAACCCGCGCCACAGACCTCTACGAAGTCCGAAGCTGCTGCTGTAATCGACTGTGCCATCGAGGCTCCATTTAGACAAACTTCACTTTATACATGATTAAAAATGAGAATAAAGATACTGAAAACAACAAACTAAATTCAGTACATGGACGTTCTACTGAATTATAAAAATATCTGAATTCAAATATGTCTTTCAAACAGTTGTCTTGGGTGTTAACTCATTTACTCTCGCTTAATTGACTTCTCCCGATAAAAACAATAATGAAATATATACATAATTCCCATAGACATGTAAATAAACATGTGTGACTACAGTTATTAGAGAAACTTTATAAGAAAAATTAAGTAAATAGATTTACTAAAATTTACACTTATAAAAAGCTTACCTCATTAACAACTGTACGGAGATAGCTACCATGTGAATAAAAAAAAAAAGATTACAGGAGCGTAGTAAGCAAAACAACAATTAAGCCAAAAAAGTGAGGGTAAATCTCGATAAACAAGGACAAGAAATTTTAGTAAACCACTTATGAGCAAATGAAAGGAACAGAAATTATTACGCCATAATTTGCAGTCTTTAGGCTTACAGAAGGAATTCTCTATTCCTATATTAAATGAACCTTATTATGTTCTTACCTGCTATTGCAAGTATAATGTATTTATCTAATAGTCTTTCTAATTTGAATTGTAGTTTACATTGAAATTAAAGATCATATGTTAGTATTCAGATAAATGGCTCTCGAGGTTCTTTTCCTGAATATAAGAAGCTACTTGACATTTACACACTTTCTTTGCTCGAAAAAAAAAAAAACTTTAACTGGTCACTGTGTGGTAACAATAACGTTATAATGTCTGCTTCTGACGTTTAAAATGTTCTTGTTTCTTGATTTATTTCTTAATTATTAACGATACCTTACTATTACTTATTAAACAAAGATCACCCATATCTATATTCTTTAGTTCTGCTTCTTCATAAGCCAGTGACTTCATAGAGGGTATGTATACTTCAGCACCATAACCAGTGTGTAGAGTAAGGTCAGGTACGTGATCAAAACAGGAATTTGGCCAAGGCCATAACTTTTGAACCATGAGATAAAAACTAAATTCAAGTATGTGGAGTAAGGTCAAGGTAAATGTCAAGGTCAACCAAGAGATCATAGGGTAATAGAAATTTATCCCCAGGCATTATTTTTGAACTGTATAGTAATCTCCATATTTGGCATTCATAATCTACTAATGGCACCAGTGTGCAGAGTGAGGTATAGTGAGAATAAAATACAGAATTTAGGCTAAAGGCCAAGTGCTGGGACCAATACTGTATGTGAGGTCATTCAGCGCTGAAAAGGAAACTGACAGTAAAAAATATGAAAGGTGTAACAGGAGGAAAACCTCGCAGTTGCACTATGTTAGGAGAGGGTGGAAAATAAGATGGAAGAAAGAGGATATGAACGGAGGTACAGTAAAAGGAATGAAAGGGGTTGCAGCCAAGGGCGGAAGGGACTCTGCAAAGAACCTCAAGTAATGCCTACAGTGCACAGCATGAGTGCACTACCCCTCTACGAGGAGAGTGAGGTATAAGT
Source organism: Macrobrachium rosenbergii (assembly GCF_040412425.1). Taxonomy (NCBI): domain Eukaryota; kingdom Metazoa; phylum Arthropoda; class Malacostraca; order Decapoda; family Palaemonidae; genus Macrobrachium; species Macrobrachium rosenbergii. Next base: position 9,538,269 of record NC_089751.1, read on the forward strand.
CAAGGTCAAGTTTACATTATGAGGTCAAAGGACAAATGAGAAGGAAAATTATTGTGAAGATATTATCGTATTTAAATACATCTTAAGAAACTCAACATTCTTTAGGGTCTCTTATATGACAGTATTATTATTATTATTATTATTATTATTATTATTATTATTATTATTATTATTATTATTATTATTATTATTATTATTATGGAAAGAATTACGAACGGTGCTTATTATATTTGATACAGAGGCAACATGGTATCAAGCACGAGGCTTTTATAATTACTGTTATATAAAACAAGTGAAAAAACACATCTGCTCACAAACAGAATAGGATCGCAGTGTTGCAATCACCTTGCGGGTATTAAAGGGCGCTTATTAGCAAATTATGCAATAGTTCTGCGAGGGGAAAAATATGCTAATTATATTAGAGGAGAGACAAATTACTCACCCTAAACTCATTAAAGTGCTATTCCGGTTGCTAATAGAATTTTGAAACCGGTCTTATATTAAAGCCCAGGAGGCAGCGGGCTTTTTGCAATATGGCCTAATTCTACATTAGGCTTTACTGGCATTTTCAATAAGCTTCACTAAATAATTCTTCTGACCTGTCATGTTGTTATAGGCCAATGATTAAAGTGACTTAAATTCGGATATTGACTGAAAATATTTTAGTGAGAACTTTTTTGTGATACCTAACTTGAAGAGGAGAATTAATTTTCTGATTTGTTGATATTTTGTGATAATCTAAAATTAACGAAAAGTTAAGTTTGTTATGAGATATAATTTGATCATGTAAGAAATGATATGGCAAAAAAATTTAAGATATACGAGCAAAGCGGCTATGATGTTCATGTGCTCGTTGATTTACAGAGCCTTAACTCTCGTTTCAGCAGACAAATCAATAGCTCTTTACCGCCTTTACACACCGTAGCAACTATCTGCTACCTTAGGCAAACTTGTCCTGTGATTCACGACTTCTGCCAACATAATATTACCCATTGTATACATAACGTAGTCTGTCAGCATTTCTCTTGCATTGCCAATAATTCATAGTATCTTTCCATTCTATAACGTTTTATTATTTCGTCAAACACCTAACTGCCACTCTCAAAAGGATACACGAACCGCAACTGATTTAATCCACTCCAGCTCAAATATGCTTCTATGTTTGAAGGGAATAAAATAGATTGAGATAACATAAATACTGCGAGTTTATTAATCGTTTAGTGATCAACTGATGATATACAAAAATGTATTGCACAAAGGGAATATTGTGGATTTGTTAATAAAGACTTACATAAATTTATGACAACCCATTGCGAACTTTGTACATAAAAATACTGGACGACACAAAGAAAGGAACGAGTTAGATTTTTTTTAACAAACGTTAGAAATATCAGTAAATAAAAGAGCAGTCTGCCTTTTAGTACATAAAAATAAGTAAGTTAGCCTGTCTTAAGAAATCCATTATCCTCATTTCAAGAAAGTGGTGTTATGAGGTTGACTACTGTATTCATACATTTTTTGTATTATCTTCAAGATAAGAAGAACTTGCTGTTCGCTAGAAGTTTAGTTTGCACGTTCTGGAGCTAAATCACCTAAATTCTCTTTTAGGTTTTTATTGTTTATTAGAATTTATTATGTCTTCACCTGTGTAATTTTATTAATGCAATTGTTTTAAGTGAAAGGCAGATAACTTTAGAGCAAATTATCCTATTAGCAGTAAATAATGAGAAGATGAAGGCACGTACAGCAAAAATAAAAGAAAGTTGGTGTCGTTCCGTTTAACAAGAAATGGGGACATCTAATCTATTCCATGAGAAAGAGGAAGGATGCGGGGACGGTGGGAGATGAAGGCAAAAGAGCGAGATGGATTTTTGCACTGGTGGTGATATCATAATGAAAAACTAGAACTTAGTTTCCTGTGTTGGTTTGAGGAATACGAAAACCAATACTGTCTGTAAAGCAGCTTTGGTGTAATATCCGGCCGATTAACATTGCCATCTGAAGCATTATGACACATTCATATGTTAAAACATATTTTAGATGGAATGGATTACAGGGAAAACGAAATTTAGAAAACTTTTATGAATATGTATTCTTTCTGGTTTAACAGAATAGAATATAGAATCTAGGCCACAGGCCATTCTTTCTGGTTTAATAGAATAGATTACAGAATTTAGGTCGCAGGCCATTCTTTCTGGTTTAATAGAATAGATTACAGAATTTAGGTCGCAGGCCATTCTTTCTGGTTTAATAAAATAGAATATAGAATTTAGGCCAAAAGCCAAGCGCTGGGATCTATGAGGCCATTCAACGCTGCAAGGGAAATTGACAGTCAGCAAGAAAGTTTGAAAGGTGTAACAGGAAGAAAACCTCGCAGTTGCGCTAGGAAACAATTTTTAGAGAGGGTGGAAAGTCAAATGGAAGAAAGAGAATATGAATGGAGGTGCAGTAAAAAAAATGAGAGAGGTTGCAGCTAGGGACCGAAGGGAAGCTGCAAAGACCCTTAAGTAATGCCTACAGTACACCACGTGAGGTGCACTGACAGCACTACCTCCCTACGGGATTCTGGTTTAACGAAAACTCGGTTATTCATGAAAGTGAAAGGCAGAATTATTTCACAGTTGCTCCGCAAGAAAATAGAATGATTGCTGAATTCGCTGGTGTTATTGTCATTTTGGCAGGTTACGATGGCCTTAACTCATCCAAGAAAAAGAATACACGGCTGATGGCGTCACTTGTGAAATTATGATCAAAATCTAGTTCCTTTATATGTGGTTCAAAAAGAATTATCCTAAGGGGTAAGTGTGGTACACTAAAGATAGGCATATCAAGATCACACATTGTCTTTTAAATACCAGGATAATTTTTTGCAATAGGTTCCTTTGTAGATATTTATGAGGAACGAACCTCGACGTCTTTCATGGTAAAACAGATTTTTTTTTTTAAGCTAATGTACACAAATAATAGTTTTATTTATCTTCCTGGTGCTTATTTAGCCCTATAACTGACCACATGATATTAAATACTACATCAAACAATATGTAGGATAAGTAAACAGCTCAATGAACTCTGTCAATTTCCCATTGATAAAAGTCTAACTAATTTGTTAACCTTTAAGAAAAGATGGCCTCACATTTATCTGGGTCAAGTATTTCGAAAATAGAATGGAAATTGGAAACTCTGTAGACATCACTTGGTTACGCGGACCTTAGGTTTTCTTACTTCAAGTGGATATATGGTACGAATTTCTTAGCAAAAATTCACGACATGATGAACAGAGACGATTTCAACTAAGACCGGTCTTTAGAACGTCACCTTCCTTGCACAAGGTATGTAACTGAAGGCTCTGTGTATGAATGTTGAATTGGTTTAAGATTTATATTTATCGTAATACTCTTAAGCTGACTGTATCCGAAGTAGCCACTCATGTAATCATATTTTTTTGTCAAAGAACATCTAGAAATTACTTTCTGGTTCTTCATTTGTAGAGAATTGTGCTATTGTTAAGATTATTAAGACAGAATCACAAATGCACTTTTTGTACTCGAGTAAACAACGTACAGCTCAGCAATTAGTTATTCCTTCAGATCTGAGATAGGAAACAGAAATGTTGACGAATATAAAGGTTCTTTTATAAAGTTTGTTAACGAAGGTATCTCCAGTTAACGGGCTCAACACATGAAAATCTGCTGTTTACATACTTTTATTTTTGTAGCCATGATTAATATTAAGAAAATCCTGGTGTGTCTAAACAAATTATTTTTTACTTTTTAGTGCATTTTAATAAAAGCATGTTTAAACAAATTTTGTTTTTGTTTCAAGACTACGGAGGCGGTTGACGTTCTATGAATGTTTATACATTATGCAGTAAATTATCATTTTCTTCCTCAGAACACTTTTGATAACTTAATTAAATATGTAAAATACTGCGGAGACTGGTTTCTAGAGGAGGCATAAAGCCTATGTGAATAAATGATTTTCCGAAATGACCACCTGTGAAAAATGATAATTAGAATGTAGTATGAACACCTCCTACGGATATCAGAAACTATTCATTAATAATTCAGCGATGATTTTGCCGCTGGAAAACAAATCTAATTGCGATGCAGGAAAAGAGTTCTTACCCTAAACTAATTAACGTATTATGTAATTTGCCAACAGAGCAACTGGTAAAAGTCTTGTATTTAAATGCAGGACGCAAATGATTTCTGTGAATATGAATGAATTTCGTACCATCTGTTGCATGGCGTCGTCATTTTCCCCTCACCTAAAGGCGTTTGCGGACTATTTCTGGCTCCCAGTGTTAAGTAATTGTCTTTGTTCTATATTGTATTATACACAATATTACATTATCATATGCGCATTTGAGTTGAAATATGAACTTTTATTTTATTTTTCACAAAGGGAAATTTGTCAGACGAGAAACATCTTTTCATAGACAAATTTACTTACCATTCCTCCACCCACCTACCCGCGCCCCGCAAAAAAAAAAAAAAAAAAAAAAAAAAAGTAAAGAAATGAGAAAGTGGTTAGCTCCTCTTTATAAAGTCAATTGTTCGACATTTTTTTTTTCTGTAACTCCAGTTAATAATATCAAATTCAGTGCAAGGTTGGTGCATCCTCTGATTTTTGCTCCTTCTAAATATTTGTAAGTGCTACCCAAAATAAAGATGTATTCATAAAGCTTCCTCGGTCACAAACAATGCATATTTTAACAGAATAATTTTAACTACTTCCTTTTATTTACGTATCGTCATTCATAATTATCACTATGAGTGACCTGAGTAGCAAGAATAAAAATACTTCGAAAGTTGATAAAAAAAAATTGATTTGTTCCGTGAGTTTACTATTACGCTTTACGATGAATATCATATAAAGAGCATTACTTGTATTTTAATAATATTGCTCAAGGTATGGGAAATATTTTATCAACTTTCTTTTATTATCAAGACATTTCTGGATGGTTATTCTTTTGTGAAACAAAAAATATACCTTATCGTTCCGTGTTAGAGATTTACTTCCTCATGTGTGCAATGCAGGCCTTTCTAAATACGAGTACTAAGCAATGTCATTATAAACGATGGGGGAAAAGTAAGTAAATAAATTCCCTACTTTAACAAGAATTTAGCAAGGTCTTTTTACTCTACGCCTGTCAGGAGAGTTATGCACTTACCCAGTGATTATTTGATTCAAGCTTTATGGCACAGAATTATGTGCTTTTTACCATTTGCACTAAGATAACATAATACACGTCCATTCAAGAGAGAAAGGACCTCATTTATCAACGCAATAATATTGTGCATGCCTTTACTCTTGGATCTCTTCTACTTTCTTTTTGCTGTATTTTCAGTGAAATTGAGGAACAAGACGAACTATTTATATTTTCGCTCAAAATTCACAAAGGTGAAAAATATACTAACTTGTTTATCGCAAGAATCTTTTTTTCAGAGGTTTTGAATGATCAAAAAATGACATATCGCGGTTAACCACAACTCTTCTCGCTTCTCTTCTCCCTTTTCTTATTTATTATGAGTGGATCAGTAAATGTAACTAGAATGCTCGTCTCATTGGCACTTGCTCTCCAAATGCCAACGCAACAAAAATAGCATCTGAACTTATAACAAAAAAAAAAAATTCTAAGGACGCACAAGATTACACGCTCTATATCATCAAGTTTCTCTTCATCTATTCAACGCATATCTAACTTTTTTTTCATTTTAAGTACAGTGTAGGCCAGTCGCTGTCTGTGATCATTTGTGCAGCTTTTGACAGCATATCCATGATATCATAATCTGCAAGTTTCATAATATTTTTCTTCACCACTTTCACTTTCAACAGTCTGCACTCAGGGAAGCATAGTTGTACCTGCAGATATCACTCCGGAAGGCATGCATTACTTCTAACCTTGTCAGATAATAGTGCTGTGAAACGTGGCTCTGTAGTCTTGGCATAAATCTCCCACGAGCACTTCAGTATAAAAATAAAGAATTTGCCATTACAGACCAGCCATAACCATCTAGATTTGGAACATCTTTTCAGTTAGATATGAGGCAGTATTTGTTCGTATATTAATGCCTGGAAGTTGTTTTACTGACATGACTGTTTCAGTACAATTATTCTGCTCCAAGGGAACAGGAGGATTTAGGCGAATAATCTTTACAAGAACTTATTACCCTAGATGTTGAAACAGATAACGATATCTCGTTTACTTTTCTTAGTCTATTTCTGTTGGCCTCGGTTGTTAACAGTGTTTTCCAAAGTTACCTACAAGAGTTTGCAATAAGAAAAAATTCGTCGATACAGATTTGCTATTGGCTAAAGATATTCCATCCATAAACAGGGTGAAAGGATTCACATAAATTAATAATTATATAACTAAATATTTCTTTTTGATATTTGTTAGAGGTATTCTCTCGCCCCTTTCATCTTATCGCTGATAGTGAAGCATTTTCTGAAAGAATTGCGTTATATAATGAGATTTCAACAGCAAATTGATACGGTTATATCAAATAATTTTAAAGATAACATAAGGAAGATTATACTTTTGTTCCGTTATTAAGAATTCTGTTTATGGTTCTAGCCTCTGAACGTTGCCGACTATTTTCCTGACGAAAACCTAAAGGCTTTATGAAAGATTAAAAATAGTGATAAAATATAGACAGTAAACAATTTATAAAACACGCGCACATACGCACCTACCTCCAACATATACAGGCTTTAATAATATATATATATATATATATATATATATATATATATATATATATATATATATATATATATATATATATATATATATATATATATATATATATATATATATATATATATATATATGTATATATATATATTCATATATATGTATATATACATATTTATACATACATATATACATATATATGTATGTATGTATATACAGATATACATATATATATGCGTATATGTATCTATATATACATTCATACATACATACATACATACATATATATATATATATATATATATATATATATATATATATATATATATATATATATATATATATATATATATATATATATATATATATATATATATATATATATATATATATATTATTATGATTAGCAAGAATTTAGCTAGCAAATTACCTCCCCTCCTTTTATTGTTGTTGGTTGTTCATTTACTGCCAGCCACCTTGATCGATAGACCATCTGTCTATCGACTTAAAAACAAGGTTTAAAAGATTAAAGGCGCTCCCATTTTTGATAAAGATCTTTCCTTCGAGGCAAAAGTAATCTGGCTTGGGCGTTTCTCCTACAGGCCAAAACCTCCCCTGCGGGCAGCAGGTGCAATGAGTCAAAGCATCTGTGTTGGACCTGCCCCTGCCCCATAGGAGGGGATAAAAGCAAAAAGCCCACGAGGTCTCGACACACGCGGGCTGGAAGATATGGAGTGAACTTGTGAAGACGTCCTCAACACCTGGCCCCATCGATGCCCTTGCATCCCTAACCACGTGGCCCTTTCAAAAGTATACTTCTCCTCGTGCCCTTCGACCGTATTCCTCGAGCCCACACGCCATTGCTTGGAGTTTCGAGGAGTCCCCATCGCCTTGCCCCTTTACGGAAGCCCTTGCATCTCACCACGTGGAAGAAACTCGTCCCTCGAAATCGCAAGTCATCCACGGACCGCCTTCTACACGCCCTCGGAAAATCTGCTAAGGTAAAGTGCCCTGGAAGAGCCCCCATTTCAGTCACGCTTTTGTCTCGTAATATTTTCTTAAAGAGAAAGCCAGAAATCTCCCTTGTCTAATGTCCGTGCACCTCTTGCATCGCAGTATTAATTCTTTATTACTCCTTTGGCACCCTCAGTGCAGCCTCGAATTCATTATTCTTTTGTCTATTTTCATTACTGGCGTATAATGTGCATATCTCTCATTTCAGAGGGATGCTATTTCGTGGAAGCTTCTCGGACTGTGGCTGGAATTCCCAGTTTCATTCAACCTACTGAGTTCCTCTTTCCCGTACTAATGTCATTTATGTAAATACACTACTTTAAATGTTCCCACGTGTTTTACGTAATATTTCCCTCAGTAACCAGAGCCCCATGCTCATATGAAATTCTCCTTTGTTTTCCTTTTTTTTACGTTTTCCCGTACCCACGCAGTCAGAATCACAAGGCTAAATTAACTTAAACTGTTGCTACCTGTCTCACAGAGCATATTTCAAACTAAAACCACGGAAAAACGTAAAAATGGCGACCTGGCCATAGATCTCGTTTTGCAGTTGCAGTTCCCTAGTGTTGCTTTATTGCATTTGCAACTTGCCAGATCAGCTATTAGCAAAGCTAAGCTGGGTACGAGACAATTACGAACCTTTTGTGTAAAACCAGCACACAGATCCAGAAAATTCCACGTAAGTAATGTGTTAATCTTAGCAAAACCTTTTTTACAATCGTGACTGTTCCTAGGAATTAGAAATAGGGACGCATGTAATCACTGAGAGAAAAGAACCGCCATTAGATTCGTTAATGCATGCCTTTCAGGATAGGTAGTTAGGAAATAACCAGTGCTAACCATCCTTTGCTTCGAGGAATAGTGCAGAAAATTCCTCTGTGTTAAAATCCTTGCCATATTCTTGCTTCGAGGAATAGTGCGAAAGAAATTCCTCTGTGATAAATTTTACTTCGCATTTCAATTAGCGAACTGTTATTTAGGCGCGAATAAAATTCCCACGTGGGATACGACGGTTGAAGTCAGCTTGCATTGCTGAAATTCTCTCAGTGTAGTTAGAATTCGAGTTAGGTGTTAGGAAAGCGAAATTTAAACTCCGCTTATAGGGAAAATTACTAGGCCGTTGTACTGTTATCCTCTCAGACGACTGGGAAATTCCCGAATCCCAGACGGTATATAAATATACGGGTTCATTCACCCAGAATCTAAAATACCTCGGTGTTGGCCAAACGACCTGCACCCCCACCCCGCCCATGCCCGCGTGTGTAGCATTTTTTTTTTCCCCATTTTCATTTCCCAGCAAACATTTTTTTCTTTGGGTTTCCGTTAGTAATTTCTAAGTCCTAAGGGACGAATCGTAATTCAAGTCCTAAGTGACTCCTAAAATTCTCCAACGTCGACGTGGCGAGAATTTCTCCAAATTCCAGTCCTTAGAGACTCCTAAAATTCTACGTCGCATGTGGCGAGAATTTCTCCAAATTCCAGTCCTCAGAGACTCCTAAAATTCTCTCCAGTCCTCGCTTTTGTGGCGTGGCAGAATTTCTCCAAATTCCAGTCCTCAGAGACTCTAAAATTCTACGTCGCACGTGGCGAGAATTTCTCCAAATTCCAGTCCTCAGAGACTCCTAAAATTCTCGTCGCATGTGCACAAAATTTCTCCAAATTCCAGTCCTCAGAGACTCCTAAAATTCTACGTCAGACGTGGCGAGAATTTCTCCAAATTCCAGTCCTAGAGACTCCTAAAATTCTACGTCGCACGTGGCGAGAATTTCTCCAAACCCCAGTCCTCAGAGACTCATACAAAAATTCTCCAAACGTCCTCATCTCAAACGTGGCGAGAATTTCTCATTCCCTGCGGAACCCAAAATTAAGTCCTTTTGAGACATTATACAGTGTAGTTCACACACATCTAAGCCCTTACGGGACTGATCATTCTAGTTCGTTAGAACAACTCCTTAACTTCACGCTACAGCCGGCCAAGTCCGAGCGTGACAAAATCCAACTTCGCCTTCCGAGACGCATATTAAAAAGTCGTCAGACTTAGAACAACCACGCTCTTTCCAAGACACATCCAATTTTAACAAAGAGTCTTTTCAGACATATCCTATACCCATTATTCCAAGATGGCTAATACCAGAGCCCAACAAAACGAGGATTTCAAATTCTACATGTCCGCTGGGAAGGACATGGGACTATCGGGCAAGATCTGAGAGCATGGGTTCAAGAGCGAGTGGACGATGCCAAGGCTGAGAGAGCAAGAGAACGTGAAGAGAGGGAGAAAGAACGTGAGGAGAGAGAGAGGCAAGAATTGCCCAAGAGCAGGAGAAGGAGAGAGAAAGAATCGGCTCAAGAACAACGAGAGGAGAGAGAACGTGAGGAGAGAGAGAGAGAGACAGAATCGCCCAAGAGAAAAGGGAAAGAACGGAACGAGAATGGGAAGATCGAGAGGAGAGAGCGCGCCCACGCAGCTCCAGATGCTAGAACGACAGCCCGCCACCCCCGCCCCTGCCAGCGGGGATGAGTGCCCTCAGCCAAGCTCACTCGTTCATGCCAAAATGGACCGAGTCCGAACCAAGTATGGCTTGAAAGGGCCGAACGAGTCCTGGAGTGCTGCGATCTCTCCCCGCGGAACTCTCCCTTGTTCTCACTAAATTCCTGGGCGGAAAGGCCCTCGTTGCCTACCACGCCTTCCCGCAGACGATCGGGAAACTGGGGAAGCCGTACGCCAAGCAGTTACTGGCGTGATGAGATTACCCCCGAGCGGTGGAGGAGACGTTGGAGAGAGCAGCCCAGAGAAGCAGGCCAGACTTGGTCCGATTGGGCGTACCATTCGAGCGGCGTTGACAAAATGGCTCGATTCCGAAGGAGCCACTAACACCGCCGAGGTACTCGAGCGGTTTAAATTCGAGCATTTCCTGCGCCACGCCCCTCCTGCCCTCGCCACTCATATAGTGGAAAAAAGCCCCAGCAACACTCACCGAGTGTTGCCGAATAGCCGATATGTGGGAAACTCACCACCCTCAAGAAGGATCCATGGGGCGGAAGATAAATCCCCGTCCCTCCTCGGAGGTTCAAATTCCCACAAAATGGGAACTGGGCAAGCCCCTAACTTGCCATTATTGCAAGAAAACGGGGCATTCCTCCGAACAGTGCCGGAACAAGAAACCGGCTCCTCTCTCCCGAAAAACCGACAAATAACTCGCCTGCGCCCACAGGGGCAGCGCGAAAGATTTCAGCCAGACATTTTGCACGGCGTGCAAGGTTTATGGCCATTCTCCCGCATGGGCAAAATGCCCACGCAATAATAAAGTAAATACTCCCACCGCCGCCTTGGCCGTCACAGATCCCACATCATTAGGCCCTCCGCCCGAAGGGCCTGTATACGTGGCCCTCCACGAGGTAGCCAGCCCGCGCCGAGTCACTGCATTCGAGGACTCGGGCGCACAAATCTCCCCTCATCCGAAGGGGGACAGAGTTCCCTACGGAGCTATCGCCAATAGACGAAAACTCGTCACGATCGAGGGAATAAATCAATTTAAGATGATACTCCCTACGGTCCAATTGAGAGTCTCAAGACCTCACCAATCCAAAATGTGCAATCTTGCAGTAGCAAGCCATCTCCCCGGAGGCTATGACGTCATCCTGGGACAGGACTTTCAGTCCCCACCGAAATCACGACAATCTAGGGGTCCCCATTCCCGAATCATTCCATGGGCGCGAGTAATCCTCCCCCGCTTCTCCTCAGCCAAGACTGGCGCCCCTGGGTACCAGGAGGACGTGCAGTCCCCACCAGTGCCACCTGAGTACGATGTACAGTGGCCCCCTCGATCGGTTCCCGATCCACCCCAGTGCCCGGCCCTGCCTCAGTGCCAGTGCCAGGGCCCCAATCAGATCTCCTTCAGGAGATGCCAAATTCCTGCCGGTGCCACTTGCATGCCCCGAGCAGGGCTAAGCTTCGTCCGTCCTGACCGACGAGCCCAAGAAACCCTCTGATAGCGCCTGACTCTGCCCCTAGTGCCAGCGCCAGAGCGCCACGCCGATCTCCATTCACGGGATCCAACTCAGGACCCCTCTCTCCCCCGCCTGGCACCGCTACCAGCGCCGGTCAGAGAGACGGTTCCTCCCGACCACCGCGAAGCTCACCTGCAGGTGCGGCCTCGCAACCCGTGCCTGAGCTGGTCATCGATACCTGCGAGCCGCTCCACCACCCCCGACCGCCTCCTCTGCCTCAGTCCGTCGCGACGCAATTGCAAGTCAGATTCTGCCATATCTCACTTGGCCGATGAACTACAAGAGCCGCGACGGATCATGGTAGAACCCAAGACGGAACACTCCTGCGCCAGCTGTCGATCAGCAGGCCCAGGTGGTACTCCGCGCCGCCCTCCGGTCGCGGGCCCTCCGCTTCCCCGGCCGAGGACGACTGTCCCATTAAGAAAGACTCGAGGCGAAATTACCACGGGCGTGGGACATTCCAGGTAATTTACAAAGAGCTCTAGAGCTCCCCATGGCACCTGTGCCACCATTTCATTTTCGAAGGTCTTGGCACCCCTAATCCAGAAGGGGATGTCAGACCCTCCTCTATCTTCTTCCGTTCCTCAGGAACTGCTATCTCTTACCATCCTCTACTAATCTTCCCTTTAAATTATCCCCACAAGAGGCAATTAAATACGGGATACCATTCCCACACAATGTATAAATCATTAAGAATAACAGAGTGAGAAGTGGCACGCCCTTGCGCCCATACCTTGGCACCGGGCGTGCGTGTCAGCCCTCCCTGAAGGAGTCGCGCCCTTCGGGTGCACTTTCTCGCCCTGGGACTGAAGTGCTAGTCCGGGCCGTAATTTATAGGCGTAGGACGATAGATTCCGCCTAACACAATAAAACCCTCACTCTTTTTCCCTTAGCTCTTCTGCCAATATCATTTACTTTCTTTAGTCATTTATTTATCTTTAATTTAATGAATCATGAGTCATAAACTCTTGCCCTTGTGATTTAAATGCCCTTTTTGTAAGCTCTGAGGGACGTGTCCGCCTTTCATATGCATCAAGTTTTCATTCGAACGTCTTGGTAATTTTCCTTTTTGTTATTATTATCCCTTTTCCCCTTCCATTCCTTCCAAGATCGCTGTTTGTCCTACCCACATCTTTTGTCTGCTCGCCCCTCCCATAACATTGAGTAGGCAGTGACGATAAAATTAGCGTAGTTTAAGGTTAGCGAATTAAAACCTCGCGAATACTCGCCCTTTTACGACTGTCAAATTCCCGTTGTGTGGGTCATCCTCAGCTCGCGTTGAACGATAGCTGAGCCAAGTACGTTAAAACGAAGATAAATTATCAATGCGAATATGTATAGTCATTACAGTATCGCGTAAAAGGGATGTCATTTACAAAAATAAACGCTGTTTTTCATTTACACAGCCTCTTCAAGGCAGATTGTACTAACCGCATGCATTTTATCTAAAATTAAGTAACCGTGTATTTTAATTCTTGAACAATAACCTTTCTTTTCATTTGTTGGCCATAGCCTCATATATGTGGTCCTATAATCTTAATTAATTCACAATTGTTTGAGTCACTTTATAAAGTTACCAGTGGGTAACCAAATCTAAAGTAATTATTCTTTTGCAAGTGTTTAAATCACTTTATGTTCTGTTAACGAAAATTGTCCCAATGTGTTATTAAAAGTAACCAAGCTTCATAAAACCCTTAGGAGTAAAGTTCATTGCAAGGCAGAATGTAGAGTAACGTAAAGCATTTGCCGCTCATTCTTGAATATCGATGTACACACCCGAAGGAGGTATGTACATCATCTTGTATGGGGAGGTATTATGATTAGCAAGAATTCGCTAGCAAATTACCTCCCCCCCCCTCCTTTGTTGTTGTTGGTTGTTCATTTACTGCCAGCCGGCCGATCGATAGACCATCTGTCTATCGACTTAAAAACAAGGTTTAAAAGATTAAAGGCGCTCCCATTTTTGATAAAGATCTTTCCTTCGAGGCAAAAGTAATCTGGCTTGGGCGTTTCTCCTACAGGCCAAAACCTCCCCTGCGGGCAGCAGGTGCAATGAGTCAAAGCATCTGTGTTGGGCGCACCCCCCCTGCCCCATAGGAGGGGATAAAAGGCAAAAAGCCCACGAGGTCTCGACACACGCGGGCTGGAAGATATGGAGTGAACTTGTGAAGACGTCCTCAACACCTGGCCCCATCGATGCCCTTGCATCCTAACCACGTGGCCCTTTCAAAAGTATACTTCTCCTCGTGCCCTTCAACCGTATTCCTCGAGCCCACACGCCATTGCTTGGAGTTTCGAGGAGTCCCCATCGCCTTGCCCCTTTACGGAAGCCCTTGCATCTCACCACGTGGAAGAAACTCGTCCTCGGAAATCGCAAGTCATCCACGGACCGCCTTCTACACGCCCTCTCGGAAAATCTGCTAAGGTAAAGTGCCTGGAAGAGCCCCCATTTCAGTCACGCTTTTGTCTCGTAATATTTTCTTAAAGAGAAAGCCAGAAATCTCCCTTGTCTAATGTCCGTGCACCTCTTGCATCGGCAGTATTAATTCTTTATTACTCCTTTGGCACCCTCAGTGCAGCCTCGAATTCATTATTCTTTTGTCTATTTTCATTACTGGCGTATAATGTGCATATCTCTCATTTCAGAGGGATGCTATTTCGTGGAAGCTTCTCGGACTGTGGCTGGAATTCCCCAGTTTCATTCAACCTACTGAGTTCCTCTTTCCCGTACTAATGTCATTTATGTAAATACACTACTTTAAATGTGCCCACGTGTTTTACGTAATATTTCCCTCAGTAACCAGAGCCCTATGCTCATATGAAATTCTCCTTTGTTTTCCTTTTTTTACGTTTTCCCGTACCCACGAAGTCAGAATCACAAGGCTAAATTAACTTAAACTGTTGCTACCTGTCTCACAGAGCATATTTCAAACTAAAACCACGGAAAACGTAAAAATATATATATATATATATATATATATATATATATATATATATATATATATTCATATATACATAATTCCATTGAAGAAGTAAATATAAGCTGCACAGTAGAAATGACAGCGAGCAGATTCTATGATAATCAGCTGCATTTAATGAAATCTTTATTTAGCTTGATTTAGCATTATGGATTTTATATCATGATTTTCTCACCGATCCAAGCGTCATTAACGTTCTTTGGATAATGTTGTAACAGAAAATTAGAGACTGAAAGGTTAATAGCGTCTGATTTGAATTTTTCTTAGTTATTTCTTTTTCTTCCTTCAGGTCTCCTCATCAGAAGTGATAAGACATGTCAAACCTCACTTCATGCGCGGAATTTTACTCCTGTGATTACGAGACACCGAAAGGAAATTCCGTATTAACTGCGGCAGCAGAATTATAAAGCTGTGAAAATTATGATGCAGCCGTTAATAATACATATATATATATATATATATATATATATATATATATATATATATATATATATATATATATATATATATATATATATATATTCATATATATACACACATATATTATATATATATATATATATATTTATATTTACATATATAAATATATATATATATATATATATATATTTATTTATTTATTTATATATGTATATATATACACACATATATATATATGTTTGTATATATATATATATATATATATATATATATATGTATATATATATATATATATATATATATATATATATATATATATATATATATATATATATATATATATATATATATATATTCATCCCTGCACGGCTGAACCGAAGATAAACTGTTAGTGCAAAATGACAGCGAAAAAAATCTGACTCAGGTGGCTCTGCACCGTTCATTTCTGTCTTGAACGAAACTTCGTGGTAGTTGGCAGCTGTATATTTTCACTTAGTCATTAAATTTCACTACCATGAGAAACTTTCGCATATTTAAACCAATTTCTTAAATGCCATCTGCGTCTGACCTACTAATTTAAGATACATAGAACAAAGAAATGTTCAGATAATTTGTTTAGAAAAATAATTAAAATTCTCCCCCACAGAACTGCCTCTATAAATGGTGTCTTTTGATACCTGGCACGTGTGTTTTTTATCTAGAAGGTTAATATTTCATAAAATCTATTCACATATACTCATTACTCACCATAAACAGAATTTTTGTTGTCAGCTATTTTTCAATTAGCATTCATATTTACTACTTGGAGCTTATTGGTATATTCTAAGTAATAATAATAATAATAATAATAATAATAATAATAATAATAATAATAATAATAATAATAATAATAATAATAATAATAATAATAAATATTAAAGGTTGTGATTACGGAAGTAACAACAGAGAAGGCTTCCTAGGATTGATAACCAAATCCCACTTTGACAAAAAGTAAGTACATTCTACTTTGCTTCATTCAACCTGCGTGAGAACAGGAAACTGTTTTTTACACTTATGAGAAAGATTTCACGTGAACACATCTCAACTTGTGCATGACGCCTGAAATGTTACCTCGGCGATAACATAATTCATAGCGTGGTCTCGCATTTCAGTCTCTATGAAAAACGCTTTATACTGTCATGTCATCATGCAAAGGGCTGTATTTAGTTACTGATTATTATACATAATCTAGATAGCGTGTTCATTTTTTCCTTTCTCGTCTGACCTGTTGGCGGGTTATAAACAGTAGACTATTGGGAGAATGTACGAGGACCTGCCAGACTGCTGAATGGTATTAAACGAAAACTGGTTTATAGCAAAGCATTTTTTATACTTATGATTTCTACGTTGATTTTGTTGTATTTTTCTATGATGAAACCGTCGATGTTTATCATTTTTAAGTTGCAAAAATGATATTAGTAAATAACAAACTGGGCCATTTAAATTTACCCTGGATACCGATGTTTATCATTTTTAAGTTGCAAAAAATATATTAGTACATAACAAACTGTGTTATTTAAGTTTACCCTGGATACCGAAGACGAGAACTTGCATTTGAACTGGAGATAAAAAAAATTGCAGGCCGTATTAGAAAAGCTGAGGAATATCATTCTCCGTCATTCAGAATGATATAAATCCTAAAAAGTGTTTTCATTCTGGGTACCTCAAGAATTATAGATGTATTCTAAATGCATTTATAGCAGGGAAAGGTGCATGTAGTCATGATCAAGTCGGCACAAACAGAGATCATTTACAAGAACATTTGCCCAATCTCACATCAAGAAGACAAAAATATTTCGGAAGATTTAATTGAACTTCTCATCAGCCACAGTCACAATAATGAAAGCAGACACGTATGCAAATGCGTAATTGCAGTATACTCAGTAAATATATTGTAGATTATATATTCAAATAGACTTTAACAGGTGTAAGTTTCATAATAAACAAACGTTGCTTTTGTAAGGGAAATTCATTCCAACGTCGAAACGTATAGTAGCTGTTCAGCGGAATTACGTTCAGATTTCATTACAATCAAATGAGCCAGGAGGAATATGAATCTTTTTGTCCAGCGGTGTCCCAAACCCTAAAGCGTAAAGTGAGTATAATTTTTATGCATGTGAGTGAAAGCAATCATACAATCAATTGGGTAGGGACCAAAATGATATTTTATTCTAATAACGTATTGAATAGAAAAAAAAAAAAAAGCTTTTGTAAGAAATGAACATCAGTCATGGCTTGTATAAACTCGATACATTCATTTCACAAGACATATGTAAAACGTACAGATTTTAAGAAATGCATTTGGTATGGGCGGGGAAAAAAGTAGGAGGCCATCCTGCATAGATAAAAACAGACTTGTACATTGAGTACTTGACCTAAGAGGCTGATGAGTGTACAGCCCCCGCTCTCAAACCTGTCCGGTGAGAATGTTCGGTTTCAAACTAGCTATATGCATTTGTGCACTATCCCTCTGAGAATGTCTAAGATGTAAAGACGAAACCAGTCAGATTTTACACCCAGTGCTACATACATAAATCATATGTCTATGTGATTATGCTCATATATATATATATATATATATATATATATATATATATATATATATATATATATATATATATATATATATATATATTTATATATATATATATATATATATATATATATATATATATATATATATATATATATATATATATATAGAGAGAGAGAGAGAGAGAGAGAGAGAGAGAGAGAGAGAGAGAGAGAGAATAGGGGAAAGGATACCAATTGCTGGCATATGCATAATGCATAAACCCTAAACGCAATTCCTAATATGGGATTTTTGGTCGCCTACCGCGGTGTGCTTTTAATAAAAGGAACCTCCACTCTCATAGTCTGAACTTTGGGTTACTGTACCGATGTTCAGTATGGTCTTCCTTAATAGGAAGAAGGCGTGGAAAGAATGATTTCGATTGGCAATGAATTCTTGCGTATGAGATCGAAAATATGTAGATAAAACTAACATTATATGTTAACAGTTCATAATGAACAATTTATACATATATGATGTTGTCAATGCACGGAGTATAATTATGTGTTTAGCTCTTCAAAATAGACTTATGGAGACGTACATCAAAATATACGCAGTTCCAACTGCTTCAGATATCTGCAAAAACTAAAGATATGAGAATGATCTTTCTAAAACCTTCATGTTGCACATATTCAGGAAACGATTCACAAAGTTATCGGACATAACTACTAATATCCTTTTTGTGTTTCACGAAAAGGAAGAACAAGAAAAAAAGTTTCCTGGTATGGGATGAATTTCACGGTGACTGTAATTTATGTGGAAGCTCATCTTGGCTAAAATATCCAAGACAAAAATGCTTTGAGAAGTGGATACTTAGGGGATTGCTAACAGTTAGCCTTACAAAATCAGCCATGATTTTGACTTATCATGAGATAATCAAACTAATGTCTACCGCCACCTATAACCACATCAATTATTACCATAACGATACTTACACTGGCCAGAAAAAGGATGTAACAGTGTAAACACCTATCAAAATGGTTAACCAACCACAAAAAGTTAAGTATACCTTAGTTTTACAGACCACTGAGCTGATTAACAGCTCTCCTAGGGCTGGCCCGAAGGATTATTCCATAAGCTAAGCTATTGTGGAATCGAACCACATTATAGCAGAAATGAATTCTAACAAAAATAAATCTCTAACTCTTCATCAGCCGGCGGCGGAATTGAACTCATCGAATGACGGTAAAAACAATGCCAACAAAGGGCTTAACCAACCACAATGTAGAATAATTATTCATAAGCTAATACGTCAGAATTAACAAAAATATCTTCCTTACGTCTCATGAAGTAAAAACAATGCATACTTAACGATAAAATATAAGCTATGTCTTTCACTATGACTAAGACAAACACATATTCTTAAGATGTTAATTAACAAGTTTTCTACCTAAGGTGTGCCTTGAACCCTCAAAACTGTGCAGAAATATCAGATTAAGAAATAAACGTAATACTTACCAAGCACTAACACAAACGTAAATCCGTAAAGAGTATGATGAGTGAGACTCAAAATCGGTTCCAACATGGAATTGTCAGCCTATCGCAGCGTACTCGCTAGTTGTGGGCTCCTCATTCGTCAACTACTACGATAAAGACTAATTTTGCAATACCATTGACAAATATTCACACAAATATACACTTATGCACCTCTTCACACCTCAATAGTCAAAGGTCGCTGCATGATTGTTTGTCAAACCAGACAGCTGGTCGAATTCCACTGATCACGAAGTATTTACCAACTATGATTCACATCAGATGTAAGTTATTCCCGAGGTATAGCGAAGTGGGTATTAAACAACATTTGTCGCTTAACTGTTGTGAAAACATACATACACACCTGTACACATTATGCATACACATACAATATGCGTGTGTGTCAATAAAGTTAACGTTTCATCCAGAAGGTAGGTGAAATTAGGTGACGACTGATTCGATATGGTATCATCTTTTTCAATGTTTTCAATGCTTGCAGAAACAGGTTGCCGATGGCACCGGCATTAAAAAACTCTTGGGAAATGTTCAGACTATTCGTTTGTTAAAGACTGAATACATTATTTGCTCTTTCGCTTGACAGCTGCTCTTTAAAGACCATGTAGGACAAAATCCAGCTGAATAAATTATAAATTTGTTGCCGGAATGAACGTTTACACTGCGTGATTCCCCGTAAATCTTTTGCCAGCTTTGTTTCGGTCGAGACAGGGGATTTTATGTACACCATTATATTTTGGGGTTTTTCTTTGGCTTTTTTTTCATTGTTTGCTAACAATTTATTGACGACTGATATTTGAAACATTCGTTACAAAGCCAAGCATTGGGCTCAAGAAAGTGAAAACAAGACGTTAGAGTGGTTGGACAGCAAGGTAGAAGAGGGAACACAGATAACGTAAAAGGCTAGAAAGTGAGTGCAGCTAGGAGTCAATGTAATACTTACAGTCCACTACTTAAGCTAAAATGACGGCCTTAACCCAATCCCCACCCCTTTACTGATAAAGTTAGGCCGATACCAAAAGTACTGGCACATCTCTTAGTTTCTCTTAACTTTCAATAATGTCAAGGTAGGAGATCTGGATTTTATGACTGTCTCTATAGGTTTAATTTGTGGAGACAATAAAGAATCTCGTTGTTTACAAAACTATTTAGATTTATAATAAAAGATATCCTTATGAGCAAATCGAGAGTGTTGGTAAAAATAAATTGCTCAGTAAACCAATTTTAACTGAGATACAATGGTAACTGACAAAGTGAACGCACTATTATTTGTAATTTTTAATGACTGGGACATCAAAATGACCAATTTGGTTGCTGTTTTCCATTCTTTCTGAGGTCGGTCCTCTGCTTTTTCTAAATTCGCTGCTTTTGCCTTCCTATTCCATATCTTTAACTATTTTTCTTCAAAACCACACTGATAAAGCATACTTGGTGGTCCGTTCCACTGGACTTCACATTGAAAAAATTACTTTCACATATAATAGTTTTTCTTAAAAAAAAAAAAAGACTTTAAATGAGAAGAGGTCTCTGATCAACCTTAATGCGTATCTTTACGACCTGAGCCTAATGAGTCGGAAGGCTATTGCTCCAACACTTTATTTCTTCCCTTAATTTTGATCTTTAACGACCGTCTCATTCAATTAGTGAACCATCGTTAATTCGGCGAGATGTGCGACATCAGTGTCTAGGAATCCCTGGCTCGTCTTGGATTTAACTAATACGTAAAGCATTCTTATTCGTTTTGTCCCTATTCTACTAATCTTTAACCGATGGGAGAGACCACATCTCTCTCCTCTTTGTGCGTATACACCAACGCGCACACACATTGTATATATATATATATATATATATATATATATATATATATATATATATATATATATATATATATATATATATATATATATATATATATATATACACACACATATATATATATATATATATATATATATATATATATATATATATATATATATATATATATATATATATATATACTGTATATATATATGACCATATGTGTCTGCTTGCGAGCGCCTTATCTCAAGACAGGATGAGCAGAAAATGACAAACCTGCCATATTATCTCAGTAAAGGGAACCTCTCGATACGGGCAACCTTTACCTTATCACTAAACCTGTTCGGAGCCGATAATCTATTCCTTGTTCCAGTGTGATGCGATTTGTGAAAAAAAGAATAAAAGTCTTCAGAAAGTTCATAAAACTATATTAATCAACTTTTGATATGTGCAGACACGTAAAGGACAAGATTTTTGGTTTTTTAAATGTTCTGTAGCCAACTTCACATCTGAATCGCATCGGAAGTAGTATAGTCAATCAAAATTGCCCGTTAAAATTCAAATTCCACAGATAAAAACGGCCAGCCTGCTCTTGAGTTCTGTGTATCCTCCGATTTTGTCCAGCTAATTGGGGAACCCACGCAGTAGATTAGACCTCATATTCACAGATGTTCCATATATTGTCAAGTACAAGGTCTGTGAATATTTTTTTACGACGCTACATAAGTATGTGTAATCTAAAGGACTGTTTGCTGATAATGTATACATGCATATATACAGTGTATATGTGTGTGTATGTATGTATGTATATAAAAATATATATACACACACACATATCTATCTATATATATATATATATATATATATATATATATATATATATATATATATATATATATATATATATATATATATATATACACACACACACACATATACGTACTCCCTTTTTTGCGTTTATTTGAACGCTTTTCCTCTTCGTGTAATGAGAAAAACAAAGCAGAAAAGGCTTACAAACTGATAATGAACAATTCGATTAATGGCATCAACATTATTAATATGCTTCTTATACACTTATCCGGCTTACCCAAATGAATACTTTCGTAGCAAGGAATAAACACTTGAATGGAAAATGCTGAACCTTGCCATCTTACTGGGCGAATGTATTCCATGTCATGCTTGGCCTTTCCTTCCCCTTGTTAAATTACAATAATTTCATGGCAGTTATTTAGTGAGACGGTTAAACAGGGGTCACATAATCTCATGTAATTAAGGTTCATTATTCAAGTGATGAAGGCTTATCATAATTTCCTCTATGATGACGAATGGGCACATTCTATTTGTCACAGGACTTATGCTTCTAGATTTAGTACTTTCAGAATGAACAGAAATCAATTGTGGTTTGATGAGAAGCTAAACGCATAGCTAAGAAATACAACTATCTTAATGAAAAAGTAAGCCTAAATAATGCAATGAAACATATTTGATTTTTATAATGACAGACGTGATCTTAGGTTTTATCTAACACATACTTGTGTATAATGGCACTGACCCGCAGACACTAATGAAGTTATTTCACAAAATCCTTTTCGTTCCTAGCTGCACTGAACCAATATTTAGTCTTATTAGGATCTAGAAATGAGAATTATGATCCGGTAAAAAGTATACTTTCTAGTACTTTATTCTGACCATAAATTGCCAAATAAATCCTGTACAATTGATCATAGTTCGTACAATTGTTGATTTAATTTGATTCGCAAGGAAATCTTTTGGTCTTGACTATTGTTTCAAACTAAAACCTGACCATATTAAAATGAAGGTATGTTTAGAACTATTCACAAAAAAACATACACAAGGGAATCAAAGATATCTATTTTGACAAAAGATATTGTTTAACATCAAATATTTGTTTTTCATGGTAACTGATGAATACAAGAAAGAAAATATACCTCTATCTGATCAAAACGACATGAAAGCACAGGAATTTGAGTAAACAAAAGAAACTCATTATTCTAGACCAGACGAAGGGAAAGGTCTCACCATTATGAAGAGAAGTATTTATCTGGAGAAAATGATTCACATCCTCAATGACCCAGCACATTTTGAAAAAAGCCAAAAGGCTTCTTTTAGAGGATAAGACAAACCGTTTATGAAACTATCTAAAAAAAAAAAAAAAAAAAAACACATAACAGAAGAAGAGTATAAATGTTATAATCCTGATTATGGTTTGCCCAAAATCCACAAAGAAAATAATCCCTTAAGACCAGTGTTATCATCCGCCAATACACCAACTCAACTTAAAAAAATTTATGATCTCTTATGTCGAGGAATGGGCCAAGAATGAATACACCTTAGACAATACCTATACCTTTTTCGATGTTATGAAAAGTTTTAAACTTGAGAAAAATTACTATGTGTTGGGTCTCGACATCGAGAGCCTATATACAAATGTTCCAACAAAAGAGGTTATTATAGAAATATCGGCAAACAAAATGTGCGGAGGAGACAAAAACTTCAGGGGACTAAATAAATTCAAGTGTTTTGATCTATTGAATCACATTGTTTATGATTTATATTTTATTTTTAAGAAGGAATATTATAGATAACAAGAGGGATTAGCAATGAGTAATTGTCAGCTACTTTGGCCAATGTTTTCTTATGTCTTCAGGAGAATGAATGCTTGGAGAGATGACCTTTAAGTTTTAAACCCGTCTCGTATCGGGGGTATGTCGATGACACCTTCATTATTGTTAAACAAAAAATTGACGCCATAAAATTCTTCAAGGACTTGAATTCTAAACAAGTCAATATTAAATTTACTAAGGAGGAGGAAAATGATGGAAGGGTGCCATTTTTAGATCTCTTGATAACGAAAATTACTTCAACAAAGAAATGTAAATTTATAGAAAACCCACTTTCTCTGGTCTTGGTTTAAATTTCTCAAGTGAATGTGGCGAAAGATACAAATTAAAAGATATTTAGCACTCTACTTTTCAGAGTCTACAGGTTGTTGTCTTCGAATTATTTCCTTTTTCACAAGGCAGTAACATTTCTGAAGAATTCTTTAACAAGACGGTTACCCACATAGGCTACTTTACAAAAGATTAACGAGCTTTCTCAAGAACATCATAAACTGTAATGGGGTAAAAGAAACCAAAGAACAAGCATTATATTTCAGATTTCCTTACGTAACAAATAAAATCAATTGTTTAATAGAAAAGAAAAAATGAGGACTGAAAACATCCTGTAAAATAATATCACACACACATATATATGTGTATGTATGTATGTATATATATATATATATATATATATATATATATATATATATATATATATATATATATATATATATATATATATATATATATATATATATATATATATATATATATATATATACATATATATATATATATATATATATATATATATATATATATATATATATATATATATATATATATATATATAATGTATATATATTTATATATATATATATATATATATTATATATATATATATATATATATATATATATATATATATATATATATATATATATATATATATATATATATATATATATATATGCCTGCAGTATTTTTTTCTTGCCAGCCACTGTCGTTTTCTTTTCTAACTGATATTCTTCACAGAATCATGGAAAATTTCAAGACCTCCGAATTTTCATTTTGTTACTGATCTATTTACAAACTCATCAAACATTACTCCTATCGGTGTCTACCACACGTTCCACAGCTGAGGTTACAAGTCAATCCACACACTGAATACACTGGTATATTTTGCTACATGCGTCTAAAAATGTTTTCTTGTGATGTTATACTTTACAAAATATCATATCATATCGTATTCTCCCTCTTGCATTTTAATACATTTTATCTGTTTATGAATTTACCCCTTTTTTTTTTATTAAGTGGGATCTTTTCTTTCAGTATTTCCCCTTACTTCCTCTTCCTTCTTCCTAATGAACACCATATTTCCCCTTACTTCCTCTTCCTTCTTCCTAATGAACACCATATTTCCCCTTACTTCCTCTTCCTTCTTTTTAATGAACACCATATTCTTTGGAGGCCTGAATTTCTAGTCAATGGCCCCTGTGCGCTTGTTACATATGAATAGGTTTCATCTACTGAATAATAATAATAATAATAATAATAATAATAATAATAATAATAATAATAATAATAATAATAATAATAATAATAATAATATCATATTATATAATATCATCATTTTATGTCTGGCACCTTAATGACAGGGCACCCTTCCCTTGCTGGCAGTCTGCATTTACCATATTTTTCTTTCATGTTGTGGTTCTCATTTTGACGATATTTTAAGGCTAAATAAAAGGTCAAACCGATGAGGTAAAGTTAACCGACGATAAAAAGGTCTACAAGTTTCGTAAAAAAAGTTTTCAACAAAAGCAAAGCATTAATATATATATATATATATATATATATATATATATATATATATATATATATATATATATATATATATATATATATAATATATATATATATAGCATCTTTCATAATAAAAGCTTTGATAAATTTATCATCTAATGATATACATTTTAATTTTATATATGCCATCTGATTTTCCCGCAAATAATATACGAAAATAATTGTTTTTGTGATTCCCAGTCGACGGTTTGCTTCTAATATTAATGGCTGGAAATTCATTTTGGTGCCATTTTAAACAGAAAATCTTACTTTATCATGTGGATCTGCAAATTCAAAAAACGAATATGAATGGTCAGTGTGACTTTTCGAGGTTAAACTAACCATAAAGACATTATAAGAAATGTGAACAGTCCTTTTGCATTAACTAAGATAAATAGTTTTCGAATTATGCTCCTGTAAATCTGGTTTGTGAAAGTTTTGACTGTATGAGTACAATCTATATTATTGGCATTATTGGTAAAATTTATGTTAAACTGTTACCCCGTAATTTTTATACGTAAAATGGGGCAAACTCACATACATATATATACAGTATATAATATATATATATATATATATATATATATATATATATATATATATATATATATATATATATATATATATATATATATATATAAAACAGGGAAAATTTTGGCTTCCAGATTATGAGGTACGCGATATACTTAAAAATAAAATCTCTTGCTTTCTCACGTCGCAACGAATATAGTATTTTTCACATTTTTGCGTAACGTGACATTTATATTCATGCTGAAGCGTAGATTTCCATGAAATTAAATTAAATATTCATAATCATAATAAGAGCGCTAGGTCCAAATTACCTGTCAAGTGGCAATGTGTTCTCTTAGCTCTCTCTCTCTCTCTCTCTCTCTCTCTCTCTCTCTCTCTCTCTCAGTACGTTTTAATTACAGGACATTAATAGGTTAAAACAATCACACGCAACCTACAGGGTAATAGTTCATAACTGTTACGCCGGCACGGTTTTATGAAAAATTGCTTATTTATTAGTTTATTTATTTGTTTACTTAGTTATTTACTTGTTTATTTATTTGTTTATTTAGTTATTTACTCATTTATTTTTTCCTTAATTAATTAATTCACCCATTTACTTATATTTTCGCTGACAATCAAGGGGTACAGTGTTATCAAGTTATCAAGACCTAAATAAAAAAATAAATACCCTTATCATTATTTCAGGTTTACAACTCAAACCTAAATAAAAAATAAAAAAATAAATACTCCTTTCCTTATCATTATTTCAGCATTGTCTCGTGGTAAGAAACAACTCGAATTTAAACCGAGAGAGAATGGGAATTTCACGGCTTCCCATGCTTTACTTCAACTAAATAAAAAAAAACTAAATACTCCTTTCCTTATCATTATCTTCAACATTGTCTCGTGGTAAGAAACGACTCAAATTTAAACCGAGAGAGAATGGGAATTTCACGGCTTCCCATGCTTTACTTCAACTAAATAAAAAAAAACTAAATACTCCTTTCCTTATCATTATCTTCAACATTGTCTCGTGGTAAGGAACAACTCAAATTTAAACGGAGAGAGAATGGGAATTTCACGGGTATCACAGTTCATTTTGTGTCGGTTAGCAGACAATATTTTTGCTGCTGTTGCTTTCTTTTTCCTCTTAGTACATATTTTAATCGACAGGGAGGATTTTTTTCTTCTAAGAAAAAGGAAAACGGCTAGTCTTCTTTTAAAATCCTCTTGCAATTTATTGGGGTTAATATATGAAAGAATTTCACTGAGGATACAGTTCGCTGGAAATCTAAAATGCCTGATAACCAGATCAGAAATAGATAGAAATTCGGGTGTATTGGACGTGTTTAAATTCTGCATGTTTTGATTTCTAAATTAAACATATCGATATATTCGGAAATTACTGTTCATCAATAAGATTGGAAGGAAGATATTTCCCTCAAATTTGTCAACACACTTAACTGATATGATAAATTCCAGGAATCACCTGTTGACAGGTTGTCTTATTCCTAATTAACAGCAAATTTGATATGATCTTACAACAACATATGATGTAATTACTATGCAAAGAAATAATATAACAAATGTGGCTTCCGTATCATCCACATTTTTAAGTTTCCTTAAAAAAATCAAAAGATTCAATCATATTCAAGCTGGAGTCCAAATATTTATAAATAAAATCACATATTAAGCGGTTTTATGTTATAAAGAATAAAAAAAAAAATAAATCATTATGAAAAGAGAATATCATATTAAACTGGATTCCCACTTATAGCTTTTATCAAGAGCTCTTCGTTGGGAGAGTCGGTAGAGCTGTGGCCTAGCACTCGGTAGGCCCGAGTTCGAGTCTCCGGCCGGCTGATAAAGTTAGAGGAATTTATTTCTGGTGATAGAAATTCATTTCTCGCTATAATGTGGTTCGGATTCCACAATAAGCTGTAGGTCCCGTTGCTAAGTAACCAGTTGGTTCTTAGCCACGTAAAATAAGTCTAATCCTTAGGGCCAGCCCTAGGAGAGCTTTTAATCAGCTCAGTGGTCTGGTAAAACTAAGGTATACTTAACTTTTTTTTTTATCTCAGATCAAATTCCAGTCTCAGTACAATACAAAAAGCTAATGAATTGGTTAACTCAAACAAAATCTATACAAGAAAACTTTATTTCTGAATAACAACTAACAAGACACTCACGAGGATCTTAGGAATAAGAAATTCTCAAGAAAACAGTTATCAAGTCCCATAGCCACGAAGCATTCAACCTACTACCAAGAATGCGTATGGGAACTTTAATAAGTCGGTATCTTTATATTTTAGAAAAATATGTTAAAAGACTCTTAGCATCATAATTGTATTGTGCACTCATTCTTATGTACCAATCCATTCAACTCACCAAGCACTGAACAGTAATTCTGAATGCAGACAAAATTAACAACTGAATAAATCAGTCATTGGCACATTAACACGCATACTTCAGTGAAGTAATTATGCCCACCTGTACTCTCAGGTGAGAGAACTCAAACCCCAGGATGTTTCGGTTGATGATGAGGATATGTTAAAGATATGCCTAACTGCAAGTTATCTGACCTCATAACTGCAATGGCCGTTGACGCCGAGAACTAGCGACACAAGCATTTCCATCAACTACACAAACACATCATTTGAAAGGAAAGATGTTGTACGCCCTAAACGACTTCAAGCAAGCAGCATCTTTATATTATCGATTCCTTACAAACACATGGAACCACGGAGCCTCTCTGAGCTCAGACCAGTTTTCACCACCGTCCTCTATTCTGTTTACAGTAATCTTGGGATCTTTCATTTTTATCGTCCAGTTGATCCATGTGTGTGCTCTTCTAATGGGGAATCCTTCAAAAAATAACAAAAGACCTTTTCAACCCTCCCTTTTCAAGTTAGTCTTATGTACCTTTGTTTTCTCTCTTTTCGCTAAAAAATGCATGAACTCGCTCAAAACAGCCCACTTCTTTATTTTACTGCTGTTCAAAGAATTATATAATGCGAAATCCTCTCTGGAAAGAGTGTTTTTACCTTTGAAGAGTTTTTACTGGTGCATTTCATCATCTAGGACCACGACAATTAGATACCTAGTCTTAAAGCGATATAATTATTGTTACAATGAGCTTAATATTCAAATCCTTTTGACGTTGAACCAATAATTTTTATACGTAATCCTGCGCCGCTACAACTATTACTTTTCGCTTATACAATGAAGATTAAGGACAACACTTTAATATCAGTTAATTCTATACAAATATTCACTATATCGCTGCATGCTATATTGATACTGCCAACCAGACTTTTATGTCATTTGACAAGATTCCTTTATTTCTTCCGAGTGCTTGGGAAGGTATCCGTGAAAGACATAAGAATCTTGCTCTTAATGTTATTTGTCGCCAGGTACCTCCCCAAGTCATCTGTTTGTTTTTTTGTTTTTCATTTGATTTATATTTACCTTCATGTACACCGGTGCGCAACAAAAGCTGTTTCCCTAAAGACGGCGTAGTAATAATATTCATTCTTGAATTTCTGTCAAGATGGGATACTTGGTTATTGTTGCCAGGTATTGAGTGCGCTTTGAGATTATATAAAGATTATTAATTTTCTCTCAGGAAGGAACAAATTTCTTACAGTGTCATTAAGATAGCTTATAACTGAATATTAAACATGTTGCAGAAGGAGTTAGCAATAGATTCTGAATCGTCATTGTAACTTGTGCAAAGTTCTCGTACTGGGGGACAAATCTTAGACTGGTGAACGCTACAGAGGTTCTGGAATATTTAAGATGCAACGTATGGTTTCATGGAATGTTTAACCTCCCAATTATTATTATTATATTTCAGTAGATGAAACCTATTCACACGGAACAAGCACACAGGGGCCATTGACTTGAAATTCAAGCTACCAAAGAATGTTGGTTTCAACCTCCCACTGCAGACCCCATTAACTAATCATGATACAGAGCCAGTGATTTTTCATCGCCCTGGGGGAGACGCGAACCCGCGACATCTGTGTGGCTGCCCTCGACACGAACCACTATACCAGCCGACCAGCTAAATTTCCTTCATAACAGCAGTAAGAATTATTACTGCAAAACTGATAAAAGTATTTATTGAATAACTGGTAAAATGCAAATTCATCATCCAGAATAAAAAAGGAATGGAATTAATAATTAAATGGAAGTTCATTGGAGAAGTTGTATATATACTCCAGAAAAGTATAATGACTTCAATACTGTTATGGGTTCTTCTTCAAATATAAGAAAACCTGATATTCTGAAGTGGGATTGCAAACGACAGATACTTAAAAGATAATAAAATAATTATGTCTTCATATCTGTCTTCGTAGTTTACTACACAATTATATGCATGATCTACTTTTATTTTACTAATAGCAATTCTGTCCTTACTATTTTTTCATATTTTTCAATTTTTCTGTATGTATTTACCTGAAGCTGTTTCATCATACAGTTGCCTTTTTAATGTGATAATTTTTCTTTGTATTTTTGTGAAGTATTCTTCATTTATTTTCTCTTTACTTGCATTTTATATTCAGTAATTTACATTTTATTACCGTTTTTAAAATCTGTTTCTTTGCAGATAATCAAACGGAAATCTAATCTTTTATCATTTATCCATATATGCACTTTATTAATCCCCATTTGGCAATGACTCCTCGAGGAATTATAAACAAAGCATTTTCATATTTTTTGTTTGTCTGAAAGCACTTTTTCATGCTGTCATTTTTGTGCCTTTCCTTTATTCTCATTGTTCGAAAACAGTAGATTAATCTATTGGGTTTTTAATGCCAAGTATTTTTTAGCGTACTCTTCTTTTGTTGCGTTTTTGTCTTTTACTTATCGATGAGCAGATTTCTTTAATGTATACATAATACATTTCCACGAATTTGCCTTTCAGTTTCTATGATAGTTTTGGTAGTTTATCTTTAGAAAAATCCTAAATTTAGGTCACATTGCTTTCCA
The DNA here is from genome assembly GCF_040412425.1 of Macrobrachium rosenbergii. Classification (NCBI taxonomy): domain Eukaryota; kingdom Metazoa; phylum Arthropoda; class Malacostraca; order Decapoda; family Palaemonidae; genus Macrobrachium; species Macrobrachium rosenbergii. Next base: position 9,569,262 of record NC_089751.1, read on the forward strand.
ACTCTTTTTTTTTTCTTTATTTCGGGTCAAATTCACAAAGTTTATACAGCAGCTCTTTTGAGAATAGCAAAAAATTTTCCATTAAAACAAGAATCCAAAATTCTCTCGATAAAAGGAAAAATTCAGGAAACCCACCGCCATCAAATACAGGAAAATCTATGATGATCGACCAACACCAATGGCAAAATTCCTCGTAAACTTTTATGGCCAATTAACATACAGTGCTTTTAAAGTTGAAGGAAATTGCATTTTTTATTCAACTTTTCATTTTAATTCTTTCTACTTCGATATATTTTTTTTTGGTGAAGGTTGCTTTTTTTTTTTTACTTTTTAAACGATTCTTTTCAGCTACACTCTGGACACTATCTTGCAT
>NC_089751.1:9574634-9584634 GCF_040412425.1 Macrobrachium rosenbergii
GGGAACGTAACCTCCTTTCCCCCCCTCTATCTTCCCCTCCCCTGCCCTCCCCTTCCAGTTCCCCTTCCCCATCCTTTTTCCCTCCCCTTCCCTCTCCCTCCCCATATCCCTCTCCCCATTCCCCTTTCCCCTCTCTCCCCCCTCCTTCTACCCTATTTCCTCCCCTTCCCCTTTCCCTCCCCCTCCTCCCCCTGCCTCGACCCGCTCAGACTGTCATTCACAGTTTTAAGGGGCCTACCCTTAGGTTGTTATTCCCATTTTTTCCTGGAAGCGCCGTGTTCATCAGCCAGTATGTACAGAGTATGTATATATATATATATATATATATATATATATATATATATATATATATATATATATATATATAGATATATATATACATATATATATATATATATATATATATATATATATATATATATATATATATATATATATATATATATATATATATATATATATATATATATATATATATATATATATATATATAAATAAGCCCATAAATGTATAAAAGATATATATATATGGTGGTTTTCCATGAAAATGTATAAATCGCAATTTCTGCATTATACCCTAGAATATGGTGGTTTTCAGAAAATATTACATATATATAATTTCTACATTATTATGTGTGTGTGTATATATACCATATGTAGATATACTATATATATATATATATATATATATACACATATATGGATATATATGTATATATATATATATATATATATATATATATATATATATATATATATATATATATATATAGTATATATCTTGGCCACCGGATATATCCTGAATATATGATGGAAATATCGACCATTTATCTATACGCCTGAAAGTAGTGGAAGTCTTGAACAGGTGTTGCGGTAGATAAAAGGATTGATTTGATAATACAGCAGGAAACTGAAAGAAAATCATTCTTTTATCAAAACGACTAATATAAAACGTTAGCAAGGAGCGAGTTATGTAACAGTTGCTATGACGTAGAGTTTTCAGAGCAGGTAACTCGATATCTGTTTTATTATACTTTGTAGAAGATGCATAAATTCTGACTGAAAAGTTGTTAATATTACCTTATGATTTAACAATAATATTGATTACCTTCGTTTTTATTCCCCTTTGTTATTGCTTGCCATTTTTATGATTATTTTTTTAGCATTCATGACAAAGAACATAATTTATTTTTTACTTTAGAAAATGGTCCAAAACCACTCAGGTGAAGGCATAAATCGGTGTACGGTACTGTTTCTGTCAGTTTTATACACAGTAGCAAGTTATTGTATGAAGTTACATTTCTTTCCTGTTAATAACCTCCCTTGAAACAGTATTTGCATTCAAAATATGACAATTATGAAATAAATCTACTAAATTTCTGATAACGGAGAGCTTTATCTTTCCAAGAACGTTTACTAAATTTCTGATAACGGAGAGCTTTATCTTTCCAAGAACGTTTATGTAAGAACGCAAGAAGAGTCATATTTGACAAGGCTAATTGCTTTTAACTTGCAGAGTTAGAAAAATATTTACATTGCTGTGTCGTCTTTTATAATGGAGACTTGAAGTAATCATTTGACAACAATTGCAGAGTTTGTAATAAAACAGTTTGATAGTTTTTGGTTGTATGTTTCTGCTTTATCCAGTTGTATTTCGTTAAAGGACGGAAAAAGTGAATAGTTTATCTCTATCCCATTAACCACACCTATTTGAACTGCCTGTTTTTTTTTTTTTTACATCAAAATAATTTAATGTTCATATCGCTCATATTCATCGCAGTAGTTTCCCAATTTTGCATTCCGTATATGTGTAATAAAGTGGTGGTGATAATGATAAGGATCTTCTGCGATTTTTTTTTAAATTTTATTATAAAAGTATAGAATGGGGGTACCTATTCTCTCAGGCAGCGTCTCCCATGAATCTTCCCATGAATATCCCGCATTTCTACTTTCACTCACTCCATTTTACACAAATTCCACGCAGCACTCGTAACAAATGGCTTTTTTTTTTTTTTTTTACAACTGTCACAAAATGTCAGTTCAACAATATGATCTGCATTAAAGATGATAAAGAGGTCACTGAAACATGATTGAAAATAAAATAGTAAAGATTATCTCAGTATTTATAAAACATCGCCTAAAACATTTGTGAAATGTCACCTAAGACAATACAGTGTTTTCTGATTCAAAGCGTCAGTCGCCTTCCAACTTTGGTTGATGGTTTGTTACGGTAGAAGTGGACCCTCAGACCTTGTCAGCCTGATTTATTTATACTGAAGTGTCTTGTTTTCCGTATTGTCAGAACAGTATTTCTATCGTGGTATCCCAAAAGACTTTAGCTTTGCTTGGCCGCAGTTTTGTATTCTTGGATTTATTTATATAAAAGGTTCACCTGAATCTAGTATTTGTATGTTGGATTCACTTTGTTACAAGAAATAACACGTAATAAATGCGCCGAAGTTTCTTCGGCTCAATCGAATTTTCTGTACAACCGTATAATGAAGGCCACCGAAAATAGATCTATCTTTCGGTGGTCTTTGTATAATGCCTTTTAAGCCGCGGCCCATGAAACTTTAACCACGACCCGGTGGTGGCCTATCCTATATCGTTGCCAGACGCACGATTATGGCTAACTGTAACCTTAAATAGAATAAAAACTACTGAGGAGGCTAGCTGCAATTTGGTATGTTTAATGGTTGGAGGGTGGATGATCAACATACCAATTTGCAGCCCTCTAGCCTCAGTAGTTTTTAAGATCTGAAGGCGGACAGAAAAAGTGCCGACAGAAAAAAATGCAGGCAGAAAAAAGTGCGGACCGACAGACAAAGCCGGCACAATAGTTTTCTTTTACAGAAATCTAAAAACTTACACAGTGACAAGTTGGAATCAAAAGAGGATAATGAAGTTCTACTCTTGCCGGAACAGATATTTTTATGTTATAGATTGCAGATTCATGTGTCGCATGGACGATCTTGCAGTTTTCATTAGAAAACTATTATTATTTAGAGAATCTTCCATATGAATTTTTTTCTTCTTCTCTGTAATGGCTTCACAGTCAACAGAAAAGTAGGTCTTTGAACTTATGAGGGCTTACCTATTATAGTTGGCCTATCGGGAAGACAATGGTTTTCTGTATTTCATGATTTTAGTTTTCGTTATTTTAAGTACATATTTTCTAACCTGCTCTTTTAACCAGTTTCACTAAAAAGCCTTGGCTTGCATCCTGTTCACTCCGAAAACGATATACTTATTTTAGGTAAAAAGAAAATAAAGAACAGATTTCTCTTCCTTACTGCTGACTTGAAGGGCCTCAGAGAAGATTAAAATGGCTCGAACTGTGTAATTCTTTGAATATTATTTTGCACAGTAAATGTATTGTATAAAATAGGTTTGAATACGATAATCTAAAATAAATTTTGTGACCTTTCTGTTTAACAGAACTTTTTGACCTCTCAGAATAAGTTGGACCACCGTCGCTTTGCACGCTCACAAAAACAGAAAAACAATTGCTCATCATTGCCAAGGGGCATCGAGAGAGATATGGAAATAGCATGAACATTAAATGTATTCACTAAGCGTCCTTAACTTTGTAGAAGACAATTGTCTTAGTAATTAGAGCACTTATTAATATTTTTAAATTATTCCATTGTCAGTGGTCAGTTAAGGCACTAATTGTGTTAAGTAGAACCTAACAGGGCATCACTGGGCTAAAATAAAAAGAAATTATTTCCAGCAGAAGTAAGGGGTGTTTGGGGAGTTGCTTCTTGTAGAGAGACCCCTGTTACCACAGAACCAGCTTAGTCTATCAGCAACACCAAGGACTCAGGTTTTCTATTGTGCAATGGGCAGTAAAAGTAGCGCCTTACAATTCATTGCAATTTGCTGGACAAGACACCCTCAACATTAACTTTGCATCTACTGCTTTCGCGGGTAATTTAAATGGATGCTGTCAAATGTCTTTCAGAAGTCAAGAAAAGCAACCAGAGGGAGATTTTTATAATTAATAAAACGCTCGAAATTGTGTCTTAACACCTACAGTATATTTGATCTCTGCACCTCGTACCACTTCTAAAACCAGCCTGTTACCTCTAAACTTTTTATCAGTTTCTTTGTTCAAAATTCGCATACTGATATTTTCATTACAACCGATGTAGTTACCGCATTCAGTCAGGTCACATTGCTTTGGAATCTTAACTGTGACATCGAATTCCCAGTTATTATGATTCGTGTCCATATTCCATATTCTGCAAAACCTACTTAGTATGACATATGTCATACTAAAAAAAAAAAAAAATCATCCCTCCAGCAAAAACATGCACCGTCCCTTCGGCCCCTAGCTTCACCCACTCTTTAGCCTTTCATTTCACCTGCACCTCCGCTTTCTCTCTTTCATTTTCCTATGCATCTACTCCAACTCCCTCGTTTCACTGTCTTAAGAGCTGAATGGCTGAAAGTTCCCCATTGTTTAGCTTTATAACCTAGTTTTCATAAATCAATCAATCCGTCATAACCTGGTGTCTCCCATTTTCAAAGTTTCCTTATTACTGATTCCAATTCGAAAACTTTATTCACTGAAGTATATTCAGGCTTCGTCAGTTTCTGGGATATCGATTAAATTAACTCAATTTATCTCTCATTCATGACCTCAAAAACTGCCAGCCTAGTTTTGTCTTTCCTCTGATATTACCCATCCATTCTCTTGATAATTATTTTCCCCTTTTTGTTTTCGCCTACTCATATTTCTTTAACCATTCTGTGGGCTGATCTAACATGGCTTTTCCTATATCATCGTCCTATTTGATCAAATTTTCCGTCTTATATTTTCTCCAACTTTGTTTAACTTTATAATCTAGACTTCAGTTTTTCACCCTCTCCTGGAAATTTTTCTACACGTGCCTTTTACTATCATCTATTTATTGTTTTAAATTATGTCTAATGTTATGCCCAAGCTTTCCACTTTATGTCCCTTTATCCAAATTCAGATAAAAATAACAATTCTGAATACCATAACAAAAATATGTGATCTAAATCATAAAAAATTAGCCTTCAGATGATGAGAGTATTCAGTCCAATCTGATTTATGAAATGTTAGGAGATGAACAATCTGTGTAAAGAAATATGTTTCCATGTCACATTGTAATGTTTGCATAAAATAAAAATAAAAAAAAAATTCTTATAATTTTCATAAATTCATTTAAATGCAAGTTTGCCGAAACAGAGTAGTGTATGAATTCCTTTTGGAATGCGATATTGACTATAATTTATTTAATGACGTTCCTATCATATATATTTTCAGACGGAAATTTCAAATTATAAAATACGAGCAGTCGAATAAAACCAGTGAGTGGAAGATTAATTTCACCAAATTGGAATCAATAAGTTTGGCCGGAAAATGATTTCTATTATATAAGTTTTCGGTGTTGCTACACTAGCTTTCCGAATTTCATTATTGCATGGATTTTAATTATTGTTTACGTACTTGGAATAACTTAGTAATTTCGATTAATTAATCAGCCATATATATTTTGATTATGCTGCATACGAAAAGATATACTGAATTCCGAGACTTTATGAATAGTCCTTAATAATTGCTTCTGGAATTAAAAGGAATTTCAATTTAATAAGGTCCAGGAGATAATGGTCGCCATGAATTAAGCTGATTGGCTTCCCAAGTCAAATATAGTAAAGAATATTGAAAAATAAGTTTCACTGACGCAGAATTAGAATAAGAATATTAGTCTAATATAAATATTTTAGATCACCGAATCATGGCCATAGCGAGTTAATTTAGGTCTACGAAATTTTCAAAGGAATGAAAGAAGGGTCATTTTAAGAATTACTCAGCATTCCTAGTGTAATGACAAAATAATTATATGATATATCTTAATTATTACAGTTCTCTTTAATAATTAAACACTGATTATTATATTTGTTTTACTTTAATAAAATGTCTTTATACAGATTTAAAATTAGTTCAACACTGCGAATTCTTCACCTCGTTCAATGTACGAACTTTCGATCACCTTCAGGAATGCTCTTACTGTCCTTATGACGCTAAGTTTTTAAATAGCCCAGGAGAAAAAATATTGATTGCATGCAGCCTCAACCATTTTTTTTACTGAAATCAAACCGACAACCATACGAGGTAGTGTCACCGTCTTCAAAGTTATTATTTCTTTATAAAATAATGACTTCGTTTAAACACCAAAAGTCAACAAAAATGTAATCTGACTTGTGGACAAAATAAATAGCACATTAACAGAAAAGGCATTGGGTATAAATTCTGTGCCATTATTTGCCAATATTTCCCTTTTGCTAGAATGTAGATACGAATAAAAATCTAAATAATACTCGTTCTTTGTGATGAAAATATGATGTACAAGCATAGACAGCGAAGAAATTTGACATATTTGTTAGAAATACCCGACATCGCGCTTCTCATAAATATCGATTATAGGAAAACCTTAACCTAAGACATTAATATATAAACTTTTGGTTATTGTTTTAGAAAACCAGCATATTCTGATTAAGACTACATAATATGTATTATTACATTTAATCGTCTGATTTACTGAGAATTTATCTTTTTTTTTTTGTCACTGTGAAATCCAGTTTTTTAAATTATATTATGAAACTGGTTTTATACGTAATTTTTTTTTAGGTAAATCGTTCAATTGTGAATTATAAACACAAAGATACTTCTTTTTGAAGTATCTGTATGTTCATAAGTTATTTTACAGATTTGACCTTCAGGGCTAAAATTCCTTTGATGGGCGCCGTTTTGGAGAGACTTGCTCATGATCTAAATGTAAGAGGTAAACATTTAGCAAATATCTTCGTCAGGTCGTCACTTCTTGAATATTTCATAGTTAAGAAAGAAAAATGTAGGTTAACAGAGAAAAACCTGTATCCCAAAACTATGTAGTATAAATTTGTATAAAAATGAGTTTTGTACCAATGAGCGATCTCTACCACTAACGCAGCTACAGTTTTCCTTTTATCAGAGATATGAAAAGCGACAAAATACTTAGAGATTCATAAGTTTTCGTCATAGTAAGTTTCAAAGTATAAAAATATTTCCGTAACACATTACTGACAACGTTTCTTTAGATCTATTAGTGGTACATTTTTCTCTACGTTTCACTACATGCGCTCTTTGCATAATGACCAGAAGAAAAAAAAAATGCTCGCCTTCTATGTAAAGATAATAATTATTAAAAGAAAACGCAAATTTATGTAATATGTTCACCTCTTGAAAGTTACCGTATTACCACCAAAGCTTTTTGTAATTTCTGGTTCTAACAAGTGTTTCTTTAATAACTGAGGAGAATGCCTGAGATCTGGTTACCACCTCTGACCTCTGCGGTATAAAGATCCGTATAGTTGTAGGATCATAAGTGAATAAAAAGAATTGGTTGCAAAAGTCTCTAGAGATTTGTGCAAACTGTAAAAAATGGATCGCAAGAAATTATAATCCGAAGAAAGACAACGAAAATGAGTTCCTCCATACGGTTGTTAAGATTATTATTTATCGAAAGATGTTCTTCTTTCAGGAACTTGTCTTCTAGACCTAGAACGATGTTTCATCGAATGCTCTCTCTCTCTTCAAGTACTATTTAAGCCATAGGTGGGGATAATTCTGGTTACCATCACACAAAAGCTTTAATTGGATAAAAAAAAAAATCTACTGTGTCGCCTCTAGTGCTTGATCAATTTTTTTTTTTTTTTTTTTTTTTGTTAGTCCGTGATAGTAATTTTCCATAAAGTTATCCTCCATTTCTATTCCGTTTACGATAAATCGAAGGAACAGCTCACCAGAAAATTTTAAAGACCCTAATGGAGGTTTTCTGACATTTCCGAAGTATGTGGTTTATTTTTTGTGTCATTATGTGGTCCTTTGGTTCTTCATTGTTCTGTACGCCTAGTTGTATTCACCCTATTTTACTTTACTCCATTTTATTTTTCTAACATGGATATTGCATTGCGTGGAAATTTACAGAGCAACTTAATTCCTTTTGCAGTCCGTTCAGTAATAATAATAAAAATAATAATAAAAATAATAATAATAATAATAATAATAATAAATGGTTGCATTTTTTATCTCTTTCCCCCTGTCTCTCTCTCTCTCTCTCTCTCTCTCTCTCTCTCTCTCTCTCTCTCTCTCAGGAGAGTTCTAATTAAGGGGTCATAATCTAAGGTAGGTAGATTATGTTAATTTTCTTTCATGTATATATGATGAACCTTTTACTCCTGAATAATGAGTCTTCATTAAATGAGTTTAGCTACTCATCACCTCACAGTTAGGCAAAATAACCATTTTACGAGATTACCATAATTACGACTGAGATAAGAAACATTTGCATATGATTTTGGGTAGCGCTGACCCAAGAAATATTTGAAAGTCAGTTTGATTTCAGGTTTTCAGAAAGTCCTCTCTTGCACTGCTTCTGTATGTCGGGTTTAATATTCAAGAAATTAACCTAGATATCAAACATGCATCATAAACTATTTTGTGAAAAGAAAGGCGCCTCGACAATTGACTTCTGAAGTCTGAGGTCACCATTTAAAGCAGATATGTTAATGACCTATTTAAGAATTCCACAAAAATTTCCATGATCATTTGAATAATATATTGTTTCACACAGTTTATAGTAGAGCATGGAGCATTATTCCGAAATGAAGTAAACCTTCGTAAAATTATCGAAATAATTCGTCAATCTTACTCTTTAACTTCTTTTTTTAAATACACTTTTATCGACCATGAAATTAATATCAACAGTGCTTTATTCTTTTACTTTAAAATGAATAACATAAAGCTTTACTACAAAGAGTGTGGTAAGCTTTCCAATTCGAATTAAAATTGCGATAATGTTATTTAAAAGTTTCCTTTACTCAAGTAAATATGCCAGAGGTTGATAAATGAACTGTGTATTTCAAACTATTAAATATGAATGACTATTCACATGTCAGGTATTCTGTAGAACACACACTCACACCTGTATCTCAGTCGAAAATGTACATTTAAATCTTTCTGAGGTCATCCGAGCAAGACTATCGGCATTCTTTAATATCAAATGGATCGACTTTACACATTACTGAGTTGTTATTCACATTCTTGTCAACATTTCCTGTAAAGAACTGGACTCAATTATAATACGTTCCGAGTATTTTTACAAAGCGCGATCTTTAAACCTCCTATCCAGTTAATTGCATGGCCATTTCTTCTAATATAAAGAAAAGGCTCCGTTATCCTGATCTTATCCTATATATTTTTATGCTGTTCAGCTCTCTTTTTTTTAATAAATTTTACAGTTTGACTGATATGGAGTTGGTCACCTGACGTCCTTGGGATTTCATATACAAAGCCTTTGGAATTATCATGGGAGTTCTATGTAAGTGCTTTTGCTTGCTGTGTTGATCTCAGATGTCATGTTAATGCATTTACATGAAATTTTCGTTTCAATTAGGAATATCTTAAACTTCAGTATAATTTCAGTATATATATATATAAATATATATACTTTTTTTTCGGAGGGGAGGCCATGGACTGTTCCGTCTTCCCATGTCACTTTCGGTTAATTAGACCTGCTTTCGACCACCATTTTGCTTTCTTCTCATGACAGTACAGGTCAAGAAACATACAGGAACTTGGGTTTGGTTCTCTGTTGATCAAACTGCTGTTAAGTCGTTCTCAAAGAATTATCGAATACTTTATACACAGTGGCATTTTAAAATCTTTCCTATATTCTCAATGACAACTATTTTATCATCTATACATTCTATGATACAAATTCTTATTACTCTGAAAAATATGGATTTTTTTTTTGTTGTGTCCAGAATTAAAATTCATGTATGCAGAGCTATTGTATATTTTCTGTATAAATTAAATTCAAGTCATCGTTACTTGAAGGTCTACAACAACGAAGGAAGAAAATTATAATTATTTACTATCTCCATCGCCTCTCCACCACTCCGTCATCGAGACCAGTGCATACAGTGCA
>NC_089751.1:9589634-9642134 GCF_040412425.1 Macrobrachium rosenbergii
CTCTCAGTCAGATGCAAGATCTCTATTCTTCATAGAAAGTAAATCATTCTTGATGATCTATTCAAAAATTCTAGTTCTGCTAAGTATGAAGCAATTCCTAAGTAGGTTACTGTATATTTTGCAGACTGCAGATTTATTAGATTATTTTACCAAATATTAACGGCAATAATAGTGAAAAATAATGGTAACTTGTTACGCAAAAATTATAAAACTTTTCATCTTTCAGATTCATTTCTGCTTTTACCCAAAAAGAGTTTGCTTTGTGTTTAACTAACATGATATCTAATTATCGATAAAATGTATTCCGTCAAACCATCATTTGCAGTAAGGTTTGATGGATTATATTTGCACTAATGTATTCCATCAAACCTTACTGCAAATGTTGGCAGGAATCCGAAAGATATCTGAAACCACAATTCGTTCGTAGTTATAACTTGATCATAATGACGTTGTTTTCATAAAGGGATGTTTACTCCTACTCTCGTCTCTCAACCCCTTCAACTTCATAACAAACAGAAAGGCATAAAGGGATATTGGCAAATACAAGTTGGTAACAATAATTCTTTCCAGGTCCATCTGAATCTCCATTTGGACTTTCGTGATTAATGGAGTTTCCAGCCCCAACAACTCTGTGAGCAAACTTACTACCTGGAAGATAGCATAACTTTTGGAAGAAGTTCCAGCAGAAGAGAGAGAGAGAGAGAGAGAGAGAGAGAGAGATAAGTTCATGATGACAAGCACATTTATTTAGAAAGACATAACGAAACTAAAAATTATAATGATTTAAAAAAAATTTATCTTTCTATACCTAAAGAGAAATAATAGCTAAACGCAGATTGAAATGAGTCTTTTCAAAACAACTAACTATTTCAGTCCCTTCATTTCCCTGCTGTAATTCTGGTACACTCTCGGTTTCGTTTCCTTTTCTTCGAAGAATTAAAAAGACTGATGAATGACAGAAATGCAAGAACTTTGACTATTGCTTAGGAACCACAACACCTCGATTAAGTTAACATTTATCAGTACTTTTACTGTGTTATATGTAAGCGAATCTCCAAAATAATAACAATAAGAAATTGATAATCAGACTAATGTCATCATAAGATATCACAACAATTTGCATAAATTAATTGACGACTGAATCATCATAAAAACAAGACACTCGAATGAAATCTAAGTATAAATTTTCCATCATTTCTCTTGAAGGAAATCTCAGTGTTGATAAACCATCAAACACACACACACACACACACACACACACACACACACTCTGTTTATGTATGTGTGTTTGGGCGTGTGTGGGTGTGTTTGCGAAGAGTTAATGAAAATCGGAATTCAGATCTCGAATATGAACTCACAGCTATTTAAGGGCGAATTCAAACCATTTAGGAGTTGAAATTTGTTTCTTTCTCGCATGTAACTGGAAGTAACATTAGAATTTTGAAATCATGTAAAGGGAACTTTTACTTTTTTACTGTTAGTTCTCGGAGGATGTCACAACACATTTCTTTTTATTAAGTTGTCAAGAACGAATGTACAATAAAAGAATCAGAATATATAAATCTTACCACTGAGTTATAGTTTTTAATAATTTCATGTCATTAAATAGTTTATGGGGACTGATAAAAACTTTACACTGAAAATAATCTTGTTCCTAAGGGTAAAGTTTAGGAATTCAAGGATTATATTTTAACTTTATTTGCTTTCAAAGGCAAATTTAATCTACACTGAAGGATGGTAGCCTACCCGTTTTCCTTGGTAAAACACTAATAATATGGGGTAGAATTTTCATTTGGACGTGATGACAAACCAACCAATTCTTTGCGTTGCATTACAATAAAGCCTTAATTCTATCTCTAATTCAGCACTAAACATCAAAGATTTTAACCGGAAAAGAAATTACAGTAGCTCACCAGGCGTGCGTGTCAGGTATCAGCACGAAAAATTTGCAATTTGTATGATCATTTCATTGTTGGAACACATGAAATTCGGCGCCTGTCATGTAAGCTCATAGTGACCCATTTTGTTTGTTTTCATGTATGGACATAGTGTATCATTTCTGATTCCCGCATGTCTTGACAACTTTGATGAACGCACATTAAACGTACCTACTCATTTTCTTTTTTCACAGAATGCATGCTACACACATTAGACTTTAGTTACAGGAAGTCACCTAACCCTCTTATTTTCTCAAAAAGAAGTCGCCATTGTAAACATTTTGAAATCTCGTTTTAGCTTCTCTGGTTGGCGTCCGTCGAAATATATCATTATTGTTCAACAAACACCAAGACCAGTGGAAGCTACAGAGTAATCAGTAAAGAAACCAGAAAGAACGAAAATAAACACAGATTCATGAAATCAGTCACCTTTGTTCTGTTTTGATAACCCCCACCTTTCAACCACCACCTTCAACCATCACATTATCAAGAAAAAAAAAACACGTCTTAGAGGTGGGTGATGCAAAGATAGATTATAAACAAAAGCTGAAAGTCGGTATCGGTAATATATAAAAGAAAAAACGACATTCTGTAAAGCTGCTCTCTCAACTTCGCAACAATTTTTTTTTCTATTTGTGTCTTCATGAGAATCTTACCGACCGAGGATAATTCATATATAATGAACCAAAATTTATGAAGGAACCTGAGGTAGCTCACACTAGTGTTGTTTATTTAAGAGCTCGTTTCGAGTAAGTGTTACCTTTAGCCATCATAACCATAAAAATGGTATTGTTGATGTTGTTTTAGAATTACCTGGACACATAAGGGCATGCACTCCTGGCCATAGTGAATTTAAAACCTCTGGTGGAGAACGGAAAACCCGGTCATGGGAAAAGAGTAAATGACCAGAGAGGAACCTGACGATACCTTTCAGCATATAAAAAAGGAAACAGTTTTTCAAGTGAACAATTCCTGGTAGAATAATGGAAGGCCAGGAAAGAAAAACAAAAATTTTTCGTAAGAATTTAGGAGAAACTCTTATGAAAATATTCATTAGACTTCGAGGACTGAACTTAATTAGAAGGCAGAAGAAAAGCAGTTAAGTTCCAGTCGTTAAGTAATTGGAAATGCGGAAAGGGACACGAAAAAAAAGAGGTGTGAGAAAAATGAAAATGTACTGGCAACATCCCTCAAATTTTAGTTGATTAGCTTAAGTGGTTTGTGGATCGATGATTAATTTCAGCCTATTATTGGTATAGAGCCCGAAAAGGAATAGGGAAGTATCTCAGCTGAAGAAAAAGAGCGGCAGTTACCTAAAAGAATAACTGCTGCTCAACTGCTTTATTACTGACGGGAAGTGTGTTTTGGAGGAGGTGATAGAATTTTATGTCAAGTGCTTTATAAGTGGAAGAGAGTCTTTGGTGAGTTCTTATGCATTATTTTGCTAAATTATGCTTTTCTGAGGGTTTTCGTTCACTTCCTTATGTAAATGAGTATTTCAAAATGAGCTTTATGATGCATCACAGTTCCCTGTAATTACAGTTGACTCCAGCATGGAGTAAAGATGAGAGGAGGAAAAGGAGGAGGAGGAGTCTGAAAGACCATCAGATTTGAGGAAATGAGGTTGGGGTGGATGGAGAATGGTTGTGGATGGAGGCATTTTCATAAGAACAGCTGACAATTGCTCACTTTATTCTTGTTGATTTTCCTGTCGGCCTGAATCCATCTTCTATCTTTATCACAGTTTCTTTCGTTTCGGGATCAGAATTCAGTCTGTAAGTTGGGATGATAACAGTGCTAATCCTGGTGCTAGCACAGGTGCTGACAGTTTTATCCCAGGAGCTGACATTGCTGATATTTTTACATATTGGGTGCATATTTTTACTTTTGTAATTAGTGCAAACCTGGATCTGTTGAGCCATACATGACGAAACCACGGGCACTTGAGCACTTTGAAGTATTTTTTTTGGGGGGGTCCTGTTTTCAACTTGTCAAGGTACTGCTGATATTACCAAAAGTAAAATATTCTGTGCAGTGATTCTTACGGCAATGATAACACCTGAAAGAAATCATGTGTGTAATCTGGCTGGAGCCAAGTGAGTGTCACTAATACTTTCCTAGCCAATGATTTGATACTTCCTTCAAATATCTGTGTGTGAATGTTGTCTAGAAGCTGCAAAATGAGACTTAAGGTTACTAGATATCTAAATGCTACCAGTTGTGGGGGCTTTTCCATGAGATGTGGTAGCAGAAAACTGACAGCCTCCTTCAAAGTTTTAACAGCTTCTTATCCTTTGAGACTGATAAGCAATTCCCCATACAGATCCGGCTTTGATGAGATCTTCAGTATTTCATTTATCATAGGAGAATTCATTCTCTGTCTGAAGATTAAGATGAGTCCTGGTGGCTATGGCGTATGGATGAGGAGGGAGGGATACGGTTTGAAGGGAATGGGAGGAGGAATAATTATTAGAGGGTGAAGGGAAGACAAACATGTTGAGAAAAACGAGTGGAAGGGTAAAGATTTCGATGCCTGATGACTTTTCTTTAGTTGGTCACTTGTAGGTTCAGTAGTGCTAAAGTCCTTATGGAAGTGTCTGGATGGCTAGGAAATTATAGAATCATTAATCCTTCTTTCTTGTTTATACGTACTTATCCTGGGCTTCCTTTACTCTTGCGCCAGAGGTATTAAAGCTACTAGACCTCCTCTTCTTTATAAGGCCCTTTCCTCAAACACAAAAATCATTAGTCGTAAACATTTTTTGTAAATAGAAACTTGACCTCAGGTGCTAATTAGTGTTCGGCTCCAACCCTCCCCACCTGCCAGATGTAAATATTTGGTTTTCCACGTTCTGTATGGCCCTCTTACATACATTTTGTAAATTTCTTTAATTTTGTATTAGCTTTCTGAAAATCGTATATATAAAACCGAGACTGGCCAGGAGTTACCTCCAGTGTTACAATTGCCCTGTGGTATGTATGCATATATATATATATATATATATATATATATATATATATATATATATATATATATATATATATATATATATATATATATATATATATATATATATATATATATATATATATATATATATATATATATATATATATATATATATAAGTATGAGAAACATAAAGATTAAAAGAGATTTTTTTGCTGTCAATGATTAAATGTTTAGCTCAAGTTAAGGGATAAAAGCAAACAAGATCATGTCAGTACGAAAAGTTAGATAAGTTGTAAAGAACACCTATACGATCATGTCCTACCTAGTCCAAAATTTAGTTGCTAATGATAACTTCTTGAATTCACAGCTCTTCAAGCGAGATCATTCAGTTCCTGAATTTAGACGAAACAGCGTAAAATTTCCCTGTTCTCCAATAACAGTAGTTCACTAATATTAAAGTTTTTTCGTATATGTTCACATGAATTTTGAATTTTTTGCTGTTTTTGTTCTTAGTTACATTTCTCAAGTTCTTTGGCTTTATAATTCCATTGTCTTCTACAATTTTGTATTTGAGAATCTTCATATTGTTTCTTCACTCTCTATCTTATAATTAATCAATAAGTTTTCAGTTTCCTTACATTATTGACTCCAAGCAAAGTGTTGTTTGTTGCCTTACTTTGAGACTTATTAATCCCTCTCTTGCTTTACCATTTTTTAATAAAATTATTTAACTGTTTCTTGTATATATTATATTTCTGTGGTTTTAAAGTGCTGGCAACAACATTTAACCAGAAAGGTTCTTTAAGGTAAAGCTATTCAAAAGAACGGAAGGTACTTCTCCTAACACAAAATAACTTCGAAAAGAAAAATTGTCAAGCACGCCGAATGAGAAGGAATCCATAATTTGAAAAGAGTGACATAAGTAAAAAAAATAATACAGAAATTAAAAAAAAAATACTCGAACCAAATCCCCTTAAAACTCCTCACGTTAACCGGTCGTTTCTAACACATGAACGCATCAGTTCTCAAAAAAATTTTTAAGGAATTTCTTTCCACGGAATATTTTCTTTAATTCCTTTGTGGTTTAGCTCAACCAAGGCTTCAACGCGCGTTGCTGTGTATCATCAACAAAGACATGAACAAAACTTACAGCATATGCATGAGAAAGAGATGTTTTCATGCTCCTCACGATGCACTGAGTACGGCATCCCAGCTGGATGTTGCCTTTCCTGCAGATGGCCTCTTGTCTAGAATAAAGAATATTTACTCAGAAAAGAGAGAAAGAGACAAACAAATTTGAACAATCTTTTATATTTATGAATATGTACATATATACTTTCATAAAAATAAACGTGACTGTCCATTTACGTGCTTACACTTTAATCCTTGTTTTGTGCCTTGTTATAAAAAAATAACATGTTGCGGTTTAATTCTTGCAAAGATATTTTCGAATGGCTGATGTCTATCTTACTACTGAGTGAACTAGAAACTCTCGAATCGTAACTCCTGCATTCGACTGGTTGTAACAATCTGCAGGAAAACGGAATACTTAGTTGAATATTACATCGAACAATAACCCGGTACATGTAATATTAGATGAGAAACTCCTCGTAACATCATGTAGGCACTCAAGTAATGCTGCTGACTACCCCAACGTCGAGTTCCTGATGAAGTATAAACTGCTAGCGATGCTCGTGAGAATAATTCTGTTCGACAAGGGTAGGTGTCAGCTCCCATGTAATATGCAGTATTTATTAATGATGATTACGTAACTCACGATCTTGCGAATACTAAAGCAAGTGTGGCAGGTACCTTCAGGCATATATAAGTAAAGTAAGAAATTATCGTCTTTGGCTCTGGCTTCTTTGAGTAATTAACTCACAGATAAACTATATCTGTGAGTTAATGTGGTAATAGGCGATATGTGGAATAGTATTTTTTCAGACAAACATACTAAGTAATTATGCAGATTTCAGTCATCTTAACTGCAAAGCAGCGAATTATTAAGACTATATGAATAACTATATTTGGATGTGGGAATTTGCATACTTTGTAATTATGCATATTTTTATCCTCTAACTGCTTTGCAGCGAATTATTAAGACTATAATGAATAGCTGTATTTGGGAATAGGCATTTACATACTAAGTATTCACCCAGATTCTCATCACCTAACCGCTAAACAGCGAATAATCAATAATTATATTTGAGTGTAAGTAATTACATATTGCGTAATTACGCAGATTCTCATCCTCTAATTACTAAGCTGAGAATTATCAAGACTAAGGTAATAACTAAAGTATATTAGGACGTAAGCATTTGCATTTTCTTTTATCACGTGAAAATTGTTATGTCTGTAATAATCTTTTATCATCTGATTTTTTATGAGGTGCGACTGCAGGCTCTCACAGTCAAAATGTGCAAACAAGAAAAAAAATGGCAGAAAATACTTAAAGATTATTTTGGAGAAGATGGAAATTTTTATTTCCCAAAATTCGAATTTTTTAAAACTTTTTCTTATTATGTTTATGATAATTATGAAAATGAAGTACAGCTTTGTTTTCTAATAAAAAGTAAATATTTCATGATCGGCATTACTAATTTGATAATATAATGAAAAGGAAAAAGGAATGCCAAAATTAAAGGACCACTGATTAACGGTAATAATTAAAAGTAAACAGAATTTATGATATACAGCCAATGTCATTTCTACTCTGAATTGTCTTTTTTTTCAGACAGAAGTCAATGAAAATGTACTTCTGTTGTACTATTGACTGAAATCGCTTTGTAGTATGTAGCAAAACTTATCTCTAAAACATTACTTAAGGCAATACAAATATGATTAGAGTACATAGTGAGAAACAATATAAATTTAAGATAAGGATAGAATATCTTTTACACATAATAATTTTCTAATTATTTTGAGCAAATTCAGTTCATCGTATGCACCGCTTCATAGCATGAGGAAATAATGAAGTCTTCCAAAATTTAATGAAAGCCGACAAATTGGTCTCAGTTTCGTTATTGACAATAATCATCAGACCATCTGCAGAAACTTTGATTTTATATTTTGTTAATACAAATCATTGACAATGTTTACAGTGAATTGTTTTTGGCTTTGCATAATTTAAGTTGTTATACTGTTCGGTAAGTTATTATTCACACAGGGCAAACATTCTTTTGAATATTATCCAAAGGCATTTTGCACTTTAATACCTCATGCTTTTGTAATTTTATTGCATATATATATATATATATATATATATATATATATATATATATATATATATATATATATATATATATATATATATATATATATATATATATATATATATATACTGTATATATATATAAAGATAAAATCCACGATATAAAAGATAAACACTGGAGTGCTGGAAAGGCCCTTTCGACAGTATGTCCTTTACTTAGCAGACTGAAGAAATATAAAAGTATGTTTACAAAGAAGGCTCATACTTTTATATTTCTTCAGTCTGCTAAGTAAAGGACATACTGTCGAAAGGCCTCGCAGCACTCCAGTGTTTCCGTTTCCTTCGTGGATTTTATCTTTATTTATATATTCATCACGTTCCATATTTTCGTGATTCATTTATACATATATATATATATATATATATATATATATATATATATATATATATATATATATACATACATATATATATATATATATATATATATATATATATATATATATATACATACATATTACACTCATATAATCATGAATGGCAAGTAACAGTAACAAAACAAGATAATCTAGTAAGGTGAATCTACATAGTCTGATTTGGAATAAGTTTTTTGCTAAATATCTTCTTAATAGATCCAGTGAGGTTACATGTCACAAAAGCTTATATTTTTCTATTTTACGAAATAGACCAACATTTTTCAAGTATAAATAATTCTTTGCGTAATCTCTATACTCGTATATATTTTTAATGGCGGGAAAATGAAGTTAAACGTTATTAGTACTCTAGGAAACATTACAGAGCTCAGCGAAAGGAATTATGAAAAATAATTACCTCTTTGACATAAATGTAGCATGTGTTCTATTTTGGGAGGAACAAAATATATGCCGCTTAATAAGCCATGAAATTAAAAATGAAAGGATTACTTTAATTTACTCAAATTTATGAAAACTGAAGAAATAAGGGCAGCAGGACCCTTGTCACTGGATTTATAGTAGCATGTCATGCGACGAAACCACATAGAGAAAGGCAAGCAGAGGGAATTCCGTTTGACAAACGTCAACCTGTCATTTCAGTTATGCATGGCCTGGGAAGGCTTCGATGGCCGTCTAGTATGTACAGATATGTCGGCTTTCAATTATGAGATTAAGTTGAGATTCTCGCCTTAATAATTCTCACTCTTCGATAGCAAGTTCAGGAAAATGACAAGGGACAATCAGTGAGCGGTTATTTCTAAAAAAAACTCTTTGCTGTCGTAGGTAATTATTTTCATTTGTTTATCTATTTTCTGTGGGAACAATGTTCAAAGTCTGCAAATAAACTGAGTATTTTAAGATGAGTTTCTGCAGAGTAAAGTTTCTAAAGCTGATCCCGTGAAAATAATGTTGACTTGTTAGGAGTGATATCTAAGATTTATATAAAACTTTAAAAAAACATTGCCCAAATCAAGAAATTGTTTACAGTAGTAATAACCTAATAATGTACAGATTTATATATATATATATATATATATATATATATATATATATATATATATATATATATATATATATATATATATGTATATATATATATATATATATATATATATATATATATATATATATATATATATATATATATATATATATATATATATATATATATATATATATATATGTGTGTGTGTGTGTGTGTGTGTGTGCGTGCGTGTGTGTGCAAGTGTGTGAATATTTTTGTACACGGAAAAAGGACATAAGACTCCAGATGTTAACAAGGATTTCAAGTGATAACTTCAAAGCCTGTAGTGAAATGTGAAAAAACTGCATTTCAGGTTTTTTCTAAACTAATGTAATTCTTTTTAATTAAATGCATTCAACACAGAGAAAACACTTCAAGCGGACTATCCTCTACAAGAAAGTTATTCATTCTCTAAATAACACATTTTATAGCATTTGGAATAAGCCTTGAATATTCAATATTGCACACAAGAAAATATTGTGTTAAAAAATGTTCAAGGAAATTTTCATTTTGTAACTTACAATGTTTAAAGAAACTTTAAATGTTTCGAAAAAGGGTTAGAAAGGATATCTCAGCATCTGTTGTCTCGGGTAATGGATGATCCCATCTTCCTGAGATACAAAACCCTAAATCTGTACAGCACCATCCAGGCAACCAATACTAAAAGAGCTGATATAGGTCATCAATCCTAAAGGTTAAGGCCACTTGTGCTCCATCGGGCTACTTCTCTCTCTCTCTCTCTCTCTCTCTCTCTCTCTCTCTCTCTCTCTCTCTCTCTCTCTCTCTCTCTCTCTCTCTCTCTGCCAGAGAGAATAGACATTTATTACAGGCATGAGACTGAAAAAGGTTGTGGCGACAAGATAGGTTTTCTTGACACGAGAAGAAAGAAAAGAATGATAATAAATTGTAAAAGTGTATATAGGTGAATATATTCTGAAAGCCTTGTTACTGTAGGGTTAATTGAAACTCCCTCATCTAATATACAGTGGCGTAAATTAAAATTACTAATTCATAATCTCTCTCTCTCTCTCTCTCTCTCTCTCTCTCTCTCTCTCTCTCTCTCTCTCTCTCTCTCTCTCTCTGACAGAGAGAATAGACATTTATTACAGGCCTGAGACTGAAAAAGGTTGTGGCGACAAGATAAGTTTTCTTGGCACGAGAAGAAAGAAAAGAATGATAATAAATTGGAAAAATGTATATAGGTTAATATTTTCTGAAAGCTTTTTACTGCAGGATCAACTGAAATTCCCTCATCTAATATACAGTGGCGTAAATTCAAATTACTAATTCAAAACAGATGCAAGAACGTCAGTATTGAATAAAGTACAAACAGAACTTTCAAAGTGTGTCTAAAGATACTGTGAGGTTTGTACTAAAGACCCCTGCTTAGAAAATATGTGTTCTTTATATTAACAGAATCAAGACAGCCAAATGGATTTATTTCGTAAAGCCGATAAAGACTTGTCGGTGCTAAAGAATTGCTATGAAATGACATTCTCCTGATAGGCCTATACAAGCAAGTCTGATTTTATGACACTTAGAAATACACCCCTTTACAGGGAATGTTTAGATTCATGGATATTCGTTTGCTAATTATATTCAGTTATGCTAAAGTCTACTACAAAATTCTAAAGTACCCGATTTTTTATTAAAATATTTCGAAATTTTACATCTAAATAACCAATGACCGTGCAATTGAAACTTCAGAAGTTCAAGCGAAGGTGCAATGCATTACTACCCTAATACTATTCTCCTTGTATTTCAACACATTTGTATCTGTTTGTTAATTTATTAATTAATTCTTTTAATAGGTGGGATCTGTTCTTTCTGTATTTCCCTTTACTTCCTCTTACTTCCACCTAATGAACACCATATTCTTTGGAAGCTTGAATTTAAAGCCAATGGCTCCTGCGGGTTCGTTCCTTGAATAGGTTTCACCTTTTGAATAATAATAAAAATAATAATTTATTCATTTTGGTTGCATCTAATTGATTGTAAGTTGTTACTCTCGGCTCTTACGTCGTATTCTGTCTATTAATTTTTAAGGAACCTGACTTGTTAAGTTTTGATACGCTTCATTTATATAAAATGTCTGTTGTAATCTTGCGAATTTTCTCATAATAACGACCTTGCTCTGAGCCTGTAAATCAATAACACGTTAAACGTTTAGCGGCAACTCCTAATTAGACCTAGAAATTAGATAGAAATTGGAATATTTTCACCATTACACTTTCTGTCATCATGCACTGCCTAGTTCTGCAGCCATTCACTGATTGTCCACATAAATACAAACAATCTTGAAATTCTGTCTACTTTTAACATACTAATCTAGGATTAATATCTTGGTTGCTTCTTTTCCTTCCGCCGCACATAACAATAAATGGCAGTTCTTCTGATCAGTGGATTCACTTTTTTCCAACAAATATTGTTTAATACTCTACTTTGCTGAGATCAGGAAAAGTAAGTATAACTTAGTTTAACCAGACCACTGAACTGATTAACAGCTCTCCTAGGGCTGGCCCGAGGGATTAGACTTATTTTACGTGGCTAAGAATCTATTGGTTACCTAGCAAAGGGACCTACAGCTTATTGTGGAATCCGAACCACATTATAGCGAGAAATGAATTTCTATCACCAGAAATAAATTCCTCTAATTCCTCATTGGCCGGCCGGAGAATCGAACGCGGGCTCAGCAGAGTGCTAGCCGAGAATGCTACCAACCCGTCCAACGAGGGACTGCTGAGATCAGGAGGAAAGCCTCTTTGCCGTATCGGTGGTCTCATAACACACAAATGATGGGCCATTAACTCGTATTTTTACTCCACGGATAACAGTTTCGCCCAGGTGACCAAGAGCTGTTATTATTACACTTGCCTCCGTTCAAGCTTCATAATTATTTTTCCCCTGCTTCAATATCCCCCTTGTTCTTAATGCCAGTCATTCTTTAGGAAGAGTATTTAATGGTCCCTTTGGGGTTACTGAACTCCCTTTATCTTAGCGGGTTTTTTTTATTACATGCCCATTTCATTTTTTGTTTCAAAAAGCATTTATGGCAAAGAACATATTCTTTAGGCTTTCAGCTTTTTATATTTATATATTGCTGAATTGCTCATTCTCAGAAAACAAAACAGCATTACTTCAGTAATGTCAATAGAACATTTTACCTTCGTAAATTACATGTTGTGGAAATGATCCCAACGGAGGTTTCATTCACGGTTCAATGGCTAAAGTATGACTGTAGAAATTATTGTTGCGGCGTTTTAGATAACAAACCTTCTGCAGTGGTGAAAAAAGTATTACATGGACACTGCTGCTCAATTTAAAGGGGCCTAGGGCAAAAGACGAACGCAACACTGGAGTGTTGTGAACCTTGTTGTTGGAGGAAATCGATTTATATTATATTTCAGCCTCTTCTGAGATCAGTGCAATTAGACCCCTCCATTTCTGTTAGATGAGGAAAAAGGGAGAGAGATGGTACAGTGTGTAGGAGTAAGAAGTGATAATTTGTGGGGTGTATGAGAGATGTAGAACGGCGGAAATGGTATTGAGAGTGAGTGTTTCAATAAAAAAAAAGCTGCCATGATAATGTTCCAGTAAAAAAATTCAGTATATCTTAGTTTAACCAGACCACTGAGGGCTGGCCCGAAGGATTAGATTTATTTTATGTGGCTAAGAACCAATTGGTTACCTAGCAACGGGACCTACAGCTTACTGTGGAATCCGAACCAAATTATAACGAGAAAAGAATTTCTATTACCAGAAATGAATTTCTCTAATTCTTCATTGGTCAGTCGGCGAGTCGAACGCGGGCCCAGCAGAGTGCTACCGAGAACGATACCAACCCGTCCAATGAGGACCTAAGAAAAACCATAGCTGCAAAGTAGTTTTACAAAGATTCTGGCCATGTCCTTAGTGATTTAAAGACAAAGGTAAATGATCAAGAAAAGCATAAAGAATATAATAGAAGCACAACAAGCAATTTATTTCACATATTGGTTAGTTGAAGAAAATCGTTCAAATAGATTTTTTGACTGTAGATATGTGCTATCCAAAGAAAAACACTCATCAGTACACTTTGGAACAAGAAAAGGACAAGAGTTAGTAAAAGTAGATATGAGAGAAAGTTAATCGCTATCTTTTTGAAGGCAAAAACGGTAAAAAAAATATAAAGGAAAGGAAGGGCAGATGGCTATAAATGTTGGATAAATGAGCTAAGAAGGAAATTAGAATTGCACATGAAGAGAAAGTCAATGCAAGATGGCCTAGAATAAAAAACACGGAAAGGGTAGAGGTATATGATTAGGGAATTCATCGACTGGGCCCCAAAGGCAATGGGGAGTGTTTGGTGGTATAAGTAGAAAGAAAAATACAGCAAGTGTTAGGATGAGGGACATTAAAGCCAAGTGTAGAAAAAAGGGAGCAAATATGAAGTATAGCTGCTGGGCAAAACATTTAAACGTGAAACGGTGTAACTGTGGATAAATGAGTTACTTAATACAACGTGAGTGACGGAAAAAATACAAGGGATACTACAAACTCATAAGGGACGGTATAAGGAAAACACTTTAGAGAGAAAAAGGTTTTCTCTAAAAAATGGTCATTGAGCAGAATGATCTTACAATGCGGTATACCAATAAAGAGAAGCTCTCTCCAACGAGATGAATGTCACAGAACTGGGCACGAGTATAAAAATCGAAATTATATCCAGATATTCTAAACATCTTGTAGGAAAGAGTCTTAATAACTTTTAAATTAATTTTATTTTTATCTGCATGTCTGTCCGTGAGTATCATTACTACGCTCATACTTTTTTGATTCCCTAATTCATACTAGTGTCTTTAATTGCGCAGACTAGAAATATAAAAAAAAACTTGCGTTTTAGCAACATTCTAAATCTCGCTTGAATCAGTTCCCTTAGATATTGCAACCTTATTGATCTCCAAAAGGTTTAAAGGTAGTTTAAGAGGAGAGAAGCAAATGGAAAGGTCATCGCGCTATCACACATTGTCTTGGAAACAGAACGCATTCACGTGTGATAAGCGTCCAAAACCCTTGTCCGTTTAAGCTTGGAACAAAGGGAATCAGGCGTTGGCTGTTGATGATGAATAACGTAGGTTCGTAAACCACCTAAACTCACCATCATGATCGTTGCGAATTTATCATGCCATGGTTGGGCCTTGAACAAGAACCTACGATCCCACTAACCTAATACATAAAAGTTGGTTGTTATTTAAACGGTGTCAGGTTACACCTACTCACACACACACACACACACACACACATATATATATATTTATATATATATATATATATATATATATATATATATATATATATATATATATTTTATATATATATATATATATATATATATATATATATATTAAAAATTTAAATATCATTTATATAGAACACTCTTATATCCTAATAAATCAATATTTAAACAACTAAAATATGCAGATTAACAATAAAGAGATCAAAACCTTTTAGCAATTTCCTCCGTTTAAAAGTCTTACACTTCTATGATTGCTCTTTTGAAATAATGATATATGTGAATTACTTTAAGAAATATTGTTCGGAATATTTACTACATGTAAAAGTATGCCTGACGAATAAAAAAAAAAAAAAGCATTTAATGGCCGTGTTCGTAATGCGTTCCAAGAAAGCATAATAGTGCAACTGAATTACTATTTAAAGAGCAATGAAAACAGTGGCGAAAAAAAGTTTCAGAAAGTTCATCTTTTAAGAGGTATTAGTAAGATGCGGATAAGCGTTTTAAAAGCTATTTGGATCCTTCTGCAAAAACGAATGAATGAATCGCGTTAAACGTAAACAAATTCAGACAGACAGACAAATAACCCCGCATAAGAACGAAACTGAAATACAACTAAAACTGAGTAGATGAAATTCCTCCACTTGAGTTCAGATCTGTAATTAGCCCGACGACCTCTAAGCCCTTGAAAGGTCTGGAGGAAGCAGAGAGACGGAAGGATCAAAGGAAAAGTGAATCTGACAAAGGTTCTTCGGTCCTAAATTAGTGTGGTGAGCAAAAGAAGACATAAGTTATGAGATCTTGTAATCCTTCCCATTTAACCTTTTTCTGTGTAAGGTCTGGAATAAGTGTCTAATTGTTGTTCTTTTTTTTTCCAGAACTAATTGTTTTGATGTCATATGTAAAAAGTAGGAGCCCAAGCTATTGGGGACATTAAATCCATGTTGGATATATTCATGCTACTTGAAGTTTTTAATTATCCCTCTAGTGTGATACGGACTATAGGTTTATGCAGAATTCATATAATCAAATACCCTTTTCTTTGAAGTGCATTAATAAAAAGTAAAAACTGTAACTTAAACATTTACTAAGTTAAGAACGTTTTGTATTCTAGCCTACGCGCGCAGGTGTATGTGTTTGTGTGTACGCGCGCCCACGACAAATATTCTCAGTTGTGTTGGATGATGACAATGTTATGATTTTAACAACTCACTTTATGGGTAAATAATGCAATTTACTTCCCCCAAGAAGTAAGAAATGCTACAGAATGTAAAATAATGGAAAACTCCCATCACCTGCTCCGTCTCTGTGTGTACGGCTGCGTTAATAGGTATCGTGCTGGAGAGTGGGAATTCACTTATTTCTTTCAAAAGGTTTAATGGAACTGCAACGAATCTTTCATGCTACAAATACAGCAAGATTCTCATGTCCTAACTTCGGGTCATTCACCCTAATAATTACAATTTTCTTTCGAATGGCGAAAAAACAGGTCATTCTTTACATGATATCGACTGTACCCTACCAAATTAAAGCCTTGAGGCTGCTTAGCGTGAGCCTCTGACACTTTCTAACACAGTTCCAGCAGTTCATTGCTCTTCTGTTTAGAGATCTATTATTTATACTGGAATGTTATCTGATCAACGTGTGAGATAAAAAAAATAAACTTGAAATAACTTAGTCTAGCTTATCCTTATTACGCAAACCACAAATTGTGAATTAAGATACAGTGTACGGAAATTTTATTTTCGAAATTTCTTTGTAAGAGTAACCCCTGCCTATAGACTGACAGAGAGACAGACGGACAAAGAGGGAATACTCAAGAGTTAATGTAATATTACAGTGACGAATACAGCCTAGAAGAAAGGCATTAACAATACCAGTATGGGCAAGTAATAAGGGTGCATGGATATTAACATAAATGGCTGACGGAAGGAAGTGATTGATTTGTAGGGGTATTCGGGAGAATATTTTGTGGACGTTGGTGCACGAAAAAATAAGCGAATTACAAAATAGAAGGAAAAGGGAAGTATTAACCCCAGGGCTGGCGATTGCAAATAAGAAGTAACAAAATGAGCCGAAGTTTCTTCGGCGCATTCGAGTTTTCTGTACATCGTGTAATCAAGGCCACCGAAAATAGATCTATCTTTCGGTGGTCTAGGTATAATGCTGTATGAGCCGCGGCCCATGAAACTTTAACCATGGCCCGGTGGTGGCCTGCCCTATATCGTTGCCAGACACACGATTATGGCTAACTTTAACCTTAAATAAAATAAAAACTACTGGGCTAGAGGGCTGCAATTTGGTAAGTTTGATGATTGGAGAGTAGATGATCACCATACAATATGCAGCCCTCTAGCTTCAGTAGTTTTTAAGATCTTAAGCACTTGAGATAGTTAAATTTGTTGTTAGGTCATATATTTACTAACAAAGACGTTTCAGTAAAGGCACCTCAACCATTCTCGTGTGATGAAACTAATACACATTCCCTTTAGGCCTTGGCTGGAACCCACTAGTATATTTCACTATTTATAACAATTGCATATATATATATATATATATATATATATATATATATATATATATATATATATATATATATATTACCACAGGTGAAAAATAAGAGGTCACAAATATATATATATACTACTACTCTGTATCAGTCCTCCGTCAAAGGCTTGGAAATAAAGCCGAAACCGGTCAGGACCTACACACCGTCTCTTATTTTCCACCTGTGGTAATGTGTGATAAATGAATCACGTGCAAAAGTGATTATAATCATATATATATATATATATATATATATATATATATATATATATATGTGTGTGTGTATTTATTTATTTATACATATATATATGTATATATATATATATATATATATATATATATATATATAGATAGATAGATAGATAGATAGATAGATAGATAGATAGATAGATAGATAGATAGATAAAGTTCTGCCTGCTACTTGCCACGCAGAATATTGTCTTCGTTTGTGTTCACTACCGGAAACGTGGAAATATGAAAGCAACGAATTGGAGGGATAAAGAATACTATACCTCGTACCAACCCTTAGCCAGGATATTGAAAAGGATAAGGTAACAAATGCAATCATTACAGGAAAGGACGATAGCAGTAAATATGGCTTACTACAAACCTTACCGTAAAAACAGTGTCATTATTCTTCTATTACAGCCTCACTCTCACACACACTCTCTCTCTCTCTCTCTCTCTCTCTCTCTCTCTCTCTCTCTCTCTCTCTCTCTCTCTCTCTCTTTCTTGACTAAAGCTATCTCATAAGATTCAAATATTGCACGTTACATTAAGAAATTATTTAAACACCCAACTTCCAAGAAATGTATAGACCTATCATTGTTCTTCTACTACAGCCTCTCTCTCTCTCTCTCTCTCTCTCTCTCTCTCTCTCTCTCTCTCTCTCTCTCTCTCTCTCTCTCTCTCTCTCGACTAAAGCTATCTCATAGTAATCTTTTTAAGCTATCAACTATTGCGGGTTACATTACAAAAATTATTTAAACACCCAATTTCCAAGAAAAGTACAGACCTGTGAAAAAAATTTTAAAAATGTTCCATCAGTAGCTTTTAATTTTAACCGGATGAAAGATTGGTGGTTTAATTCTTCAAAGTGATACGAACGCCCTGTCAAACCTCATAGCGTACCTCCTAAAGCTTCTTTGATATCTGTTTAGACTTTTGAGGAAAAGCCAAATTGAACGTACTGTAAGATCAGAATCCTTCATAGAGGAAAAGGATGAAGAGGATTCGGGAATATTGGCCCTAAACAGTTTCATGATAAGGAGAAGAGGAGAGGAAAGTTAGATGGGAATATAATGAGTTATAATTTGGGTCTTAGGATATTGAGACTATTTCTTACCAATTTTTAATCCTCTAAGATGATTTATGAATTTGGAAGTTGGTCAAGTGACTGTTGGTTTGAAATAGTATTCCGTGGTTGCTGCATTTATATAAAAGTTATTTTCAGAAAATATTCCGTAAACAATAAGAGCCATGTGTTCACAGTTACGCGAACAAGATAATTCTGTTGTAAATTTAACCTTACGTACGATTATGAATTAAACCCTATTTACATCTTAAGTACTGAAACGCTTTAAAGTTCAAAAGAGGAAATTTTTCAGGAGGACCAGCGAAAAAAAAGACAAACACAGAGCGACAGAACCGAAGCTATTTCATCAGACATGGAACGGGAAAGAAATGGGAGCGGATGGCGCGAGTCTCCCTACTCCAGCTTGGTTCTTTAATTAAACTGATCTCGCCGGAATTCTTGCAAATTCTGAGCGAGGTAGAAACCCAGAGATGAAAGAAATGAAGAAACCTGCAACGGATATCCAGTCTTCAAATGGAATCCAGAGAAAGAGGAGGGTGACTCTATCCAATATGTCATATGGTGTTATATTTGAAGGTAACCGGAAAAAATAAGGTGGTTAATACCAGTAACTTCATGTGTTTTTGCCCTGATGATCTGTGATGGAAATACGATGGAGCTCTCCGGTGGGGTTCATTTCCATTTCCCTGCTCTCAGTCGGTATTTACATTATTTGAAAGAAATGCGGATGATATATAAGCTTACCCTACGTGACTTTGTTTATATTATACTTCGGATAAAAGTAGTTACATTTTAGTTGTACTTCAGAAAGTTAGGCCTACACATACCAGTAGCAACAACCACTCTCAGATATTTCTACTTCAATGTACCCATTTTCAAATCATTTCTCCGATTGCTCGAGTACCCTCAGTTATGAGAGGCTCTCGATAAGCTTAGATTGATTTAAGTTAGCTGGACACCACCTATAGCTGTTTAGTGAAGCAAAATAAAAAACTAAACACTTTTAACGCATACTCGTTTATTACGTACCGGACAGTAAATAGTCTTATGATTAAATCAAATACCAAGCACTCCTGGATTGCAGAATATTGGAAATGTTTTTTATATAAATTTTATTTTATTTTCGTAAGTTTGCATCGATGACTTTTCAAATTACCTTTGAAACTTTTGTTTATTTAACGTATTTTCTTTCACATTTGTTTTACACAGCATTAATGCGGATTCTTTACTTTATGTCTATGTATATATTAAAACATCAGTTTATTCTTTTAGGATCTGATGAGGGGGGAAAAAGATTTCCTAAAAGCTTAGCAATAAAAATGCTCGCTACTTCTCAGGTTTTTATCTTTATCTTGAAACTCCTCTTCTCGAGGAATAATCTCTAGGTGACATGGACGACCAGGACTTCCTCTTTACATAACCTCTACTCTTATTACCTCAGCCTCCACAAGGAACTGAATTATCTATAACATTTACTTTGTAACATTGGATATCCTTATAATTTTACAGACGCGTGCGCAGAAAAAAACATACATAAAACAAGTAAAATATACGCATAAGTTCTTCCGTGCAATCGAATTTTCTGTCCGTGGCGGCCTCAGCCACGGCCAATAAAACTCTTAGCTGATGCCCATGAAACTCAGCTACGGTCCGGTGGTGGCCTATGCTGTTGGTACCTATAGCGCTGCCAGAAGTAAGATTATGGCTAACTTTAACCTTATATATAAAAAAAACTACTGAGGCTAGAGGGCTGCAATTTGGTATATTTAATGACTGGAAGTTGATGATCAACACACCAATTTGCAGCCCTCTAGCCTCAGTAGTTTTTAAGATCTGAGGGCGGACGGACAGACAAAGCCGGAAAAATAGTTTTCTTTTACAGAAAACTAAAAATCATGCCGCCGTCTAAAACCTAAAAAGACGTCTCTTTAATTACCTTCGTTTTCATTCTCTTGACTGTTCCGTAATTGGGGATACAGTGTTTGAAAATACGTAAACATTTCCGATTTGTTTTTTTCTGTGAATTCTATCTCCAGATTTCTTAAAAGTGTTTTTCCCCATTATCTGTATCAACACATTTTTTTTTTTAGCTTTCTGTAAAAGAAAACTATTGTCTGTACGTCCGCCCTCAGATCTTAAAAACTACTGAGGCTAGAGGGCTGCAAATTGGTATGTTGATCATCCACCCTCCGATCATCAAACATATCAAATTGCAGCCCTCAAGCCTCAGTAGTTTTTATTTTATACACGGTTAAAATTAACCATAAACGTGCGCCTGGCAACGATATAGGACAGGCCACCACCGGGCCGTGGTTAAAGATTCATGGGCCGCGGTTCATACGGCATTATACCGAGACCACCAAAAGATAGATCTATTTTCGGTGGCCTTGATTATACTCTGTACAGAAAACTCGAATGCGCTGAAGAAACTTCGGCGCATTTTTTACTTGTTTTACATAGAGACAGTCTTTGTTTTGTTGTTATTTGTAAATTCAAGTGTGATCGCTGTACTGATTTATATACGAGAAACTTCGGTTGTTCTTTAAGAACGTTAACTGAATGGCAATGCAACCTCGTCCTATAAGCGTGGGTAATTTGTTCACTCATTTTTGGGCGATTCCAATTCGATTCCAATTCCCCATTTTATTACACATCGCTTCTCGTGTCTTCTTTCGTTTTATCTAAACATTTTTCTGTGGACCTTACATTGACATGATATTGATTTTTATAGATGCATCATAAAAATTTATGCAATAACAAAAAAAGACAACTGAAAATAATTACAGAATGATGAAGAGGTCCAACAAAATAAGCGACTTACAAAATTTTGTCATTAAACAGATTTTAACAATTGTCTTTAAGAATAATTTTACGCTAAATTAGATTAAGGACTCATAAGAATAACATTTATATGGCATGAAAAAAAATTTCAACAAAAAAGACAACAGAAATGAGGCAAAATCATCAGGTTATTATAGTAAAATGCAAGGTAAGATGGTGCTTAAGAATATCCTTTGATATACGTTGTATATGGAAAAAAGCACCTTTGATCCACTTAACCTCCTCCTCCTCCTCCCAATATTCCTTTGTCAAGGAAAGATTTGGCCTATCAACCGCGCGGCCTATTTTTGAAAAAAAAAAAATCACATATTTCACCGGCCTTAGTGGCCTGAGGATTTAAGAATTTACCCAAATAAAAGGTTTGTCAAGGGCCTCTCATTTATTAATACACTACACACACACACACACACACACATATATATATATATATATATATATATATATATATATATATATATATATATATATATATATATATATATATATGTGTGTGTGTGTGTGTGTGTGTGTGTGTGTGTGTGTGTGTATATATATATATATATATATATATATATATATATATATATATATATATATATATATATATATATATATATTTGTGTGTGTGTGTGTGTGTGTGTGTGTGTGTGTGTGTGTGTGTGTGTGTGTGTGTGTGTGTGTGCGCGCGTGTGTCCGTACTCCATTTTCATCTAATTGCATTGGAGGACGTGGATAAGGGGGAACAATGATTAGTAACTGTGGTTGTTTAAATAAAAAAAAAAAAGAACCTGAAAGGTAAAGGCTTTTCGAAAACGAACAACGGATAGATGACATTTTTTTTTTTATGACGAACTCTTATCTTGTGAATCACGCAAAATTTGCATTAGTTATTGTCATTGTCGAAGAAATTTTTTACTTATTTTCAGATCCATCGTATTTTATATCAGGGTACAGAGCCAGAGTAAACCTCTACATTATATGCTAGCATTACTGAAAATTGCAATATTACATTTTCACGCGACATCACGTAAATTGCAATTTCAGCGTAAAACTTTACGTGTTCAGAATTCGAATTTCTCGCTAATTTCACTGGATTTCGTGTTACGCAATATATATTTCTTATGATTACTATTTAATTCTTCGTCATGCTAAGGCATTCTTTTCTAATTTACAGGAAAGTGAATCATGCCTTGCTGTTTTCTTTCCTACGATAATGTGGAGAGACATAGGTCCAAAGCAAGATGGTATGCCCCGTGATGGACATTTTCATCGAAAAATCACCCAGAAATCTAATATTCCTAAGTTAGCGTGAAACTGGAATGAATTATTAAATTAATACTCTTTTTATATAGTGAACAGCAACACAAAAAAAAATACGTATAGTATTCTTTCAAGACACACATTTTGGAAAGATAACGTTGACATAGAAGTTTTGAAATGCTGAAGTTGATTATCTTTTTTAAAAGAAAATTTCTTGCAACAAAATTACAAAGAATCTTGTAGATTCCGAGTGAACTGAAGGCGGTGATTGAATTATCCGACTTCTACCCAACCAGTAGAGGATTGTTCAGAAGAAAAACAAGATCGCGGATTAGGTCAAATGGGAAAACTTAACAGAACTTTGAACGCCCTTATCCACTTCCCACCCTCCCCACCCTCGTAGGAGAACAGTGCGGTCAGTGCACCTCAAGTGGTGCACTGTAGACATTATTAAAGGGTGTTTGCAGTGTCCCTTCAGCCCCTAGTTGTACTCATTTTATAGCATTTTACTTTACCTCCACTCTCGCTTCCTTTCTTCCGTCTTGCTGTCCAAATTTGTAACTCTCATACCGGCTTTCACCTGCAGGGTTTTCTCCCCGTTCAGCCTTTAGATCTTTCTATTTCATCTCCGTCATTTTCTTGCAAACATACATACATGAATACATGCATAATATTTCTACAGTGTCTTAAGCGCTGAATGGACGAAATTCCCCAATACTTTGACAGCCTAAATTTCATAAAATGAAAATCAATTTAAGTTACCCCTAAAAGGAGATAGAACAGTTGAGTAGTGTAGCTTGCCCTGAAGTCTTGTATGTGCAACGTGTGCAACATCTTCAGCCAATCAACATTTGCTTATTTGTTTGCACTTGTGAGTTGTAATTCTCCAAGGACATTATGAGGAGTTTCTTCTCTCTAAGCTATGAGCAGTCACGTGGCCCTTGCTGTAAAAGGACCACACATTATTTAAGCCATATTGCTCTCAGTCAATAGGGATTAAATTTTTAAACGAGCACCAAAGGTCAACTTCTAAAATATTACGTTTAATGAATCGAAATGGGTTTGTTGGCATTGGGAAGGTAATTATGGTTATGTAGAATAAACAGAAAGGAATGTAATGTTAATGAGATTTTTTAGTTTGAAAAGTAGAGGATTTAAAAGTATGTGATATTCAGGTTTTGTAAAATATAAGAAAACAAAAGAAATAAACCAGAATTTAACAGTATACTCAAAACAAAGATATGAAGTCTCAAACTGAAATAAACAAAAATATTAGATAAGTGTTTAGGGAAAAAATGCCACCAAAAATAACATCATCTACACAACTTCCTTCATTACTGGAAGCATATTTACCTAAAAATACGCTTGCAAAATATATCACGCTAATATTTGACGTCTAACGTTTTAGATATATTTTAATATATGTGTAACACGGAATTTTATCTTGAAATTCTGATTTTTATTTAAACATCCAAGATAATATCTGGAGCAGCTAGGCAGGACCCCCTTTATTTCATCTGCGCCCACCACAGTCAGCTTATTTCAATAAAATCATTACGATTTCTGTCCAGAAACCGATCCCCTCCCCCTCCCTGAATCATTCTCGGGGCGCATATCTGTATGAAAGCCTCGTAAGTATTAAATTATTTCCTGTTAAGACTCTGGTTTCCGTTCAGACCTCCTAAATCTTCCTCGGAAAAAATAAATCCTTCACTGTGTCTTTTATTTTGTGTTAGGGCACATAGCTTATCAAAGGACTGTCACCTCACGATACAATATCCCTTTCCTTCAGCCAATATATAGCAATCTGAACTGACACGAGATTCGTCGATGGATGTTTGATAGTTCTGGAATATTTTCGTTTTTACTTTCCCTTTCTCTGTTTTATTTGGGTTTTCATATATACAATGAATTAAAATACAGTCTTAATTGCAGACTTATTAGAAACTGTTCACGGTGATTTAGTGATTACGAGATTTTCTGACTTGGTCCCAGAGTAGTAAAATGAAGTAATTCAACGCCTTGTTGACAGTTTTTTCTAAATTATACCGTGAACCCATGAATAGTCTGCATCGTTAATTCTGATTCTATATGACATCTTCCTGCGGATGTTCAACATCCCATTTATTAAAAAAAAACTCCACCAATCTTACAGGGTGATGAAGCATATTGTCGGATACCGTTAGTGGAAAGGTTTTTTAAAGTTGCCAGAGAATTAAAACCTTTTATATGAAAGAAACCTGAAGAGGACAATAAAAAAAAAAAATAAAATAAAAACACGTTCGAACTTAATATTTCTCACAGTCTTTTGATCCTTAGCATGATATATTTTGCCGCAACACGAAAGTCCATAAAGTTAAGTCTGTCATTTTGGTTAATATAGGTATGAAGTTTTTTCGGTGCAATCGAGTTTTCTTTACAGCTTATTTTGGGCTGCGGCCCATGAAACTTTCAGCCACGGCCTGGTGGTGGCCTGTCCTATAGCGTTGCCAGACGCACAATCATGGCTAACTTTAACCTTAAATAAAATAAAAACTACAGAGACTAGAGGGCTGCAATTTGGTATGTTTGATGAATGGAGGGTGGATGATCAACATACCAATTTGCAACCCTCTAGTCTCAGTAGTTTTTAAGATCTGAGGGAGGACAGAAAAAGTCCGGACGGACAGACAAAGCCATCGAAACGGTTTCCTTTCACAGAAAACTAAAAACGAACTCATTTGTTTTTCCGGACTTCTTTTCATTAGATTACTTAGTAAATCTATCCGGATTTATATAAAAGTTTTTTATACTTGTCTGATTTCCCATATTGGCATCAACTGAACAGACGTAGAGGCACCAATAAACGCAAGAAATCCTACATAAGAGCCAAGCCATTCAAACTCAGGAACCCTAAGAGAACAAAAGGAAAGCGATGTACAAAATTCTAAACAGAAGCTTTGTAATCTTACAGATTTGCTATATAGATATATACAAATATGCTATATGAATCATACAACCTTTGCCCTGGCTTTGGGGAGATTTCGCGGACATCGTGAAGTATTAGAGTAACAAATCCGAGGCCTCCATTTGCACAGAGATCATCGTTACAGCATCTGCAGATATCTGCATGTAGCGTTAGAGGTCCAAGAACCCTCCCTCCGCTTTCTGCGTTAAGATATTGCAAATGTCACGGCAAATCATTCCTGCATCAACGAGTATATTAGCTAATCTCCCAAGACGTCAGTCAGCATTTCCTCTTTCCTGGGGTTGTGTACTTACAGACACATTCTCTCTCTCTCTCTCTCTCTCTCTCTCTCTCTCTCTCTCTCTCTCTCTCTCTCTCTCTCTCTCTCTCTCTCTCACACACACTTTAATTCATCTCTTCTGTCATATATTTTTTTTAATTGCTGCTGGTTTTTGCATTTCATTGTTTATCGTTTTTCCTTAGTACTTATGTTTATCTGCACTTTACTTTTCTTTCTTTCTTCTTGTCATTGCTCTTCTCTTTCTGAACAGACCGGGATTATGTAATAGTTGAATTCTGTATACCATAATGTTATAGCCTCTTGATTACGATAATGTACATGGGGCATATTGATAATTACAAGATTGTAAGTACAGTAACACACACGCATTATATATATATATATATATATATATATATATATATATATATATATATATATATATATATATATATATATATATATATATATACACACATATATATATATATATATTATATAATTTCTGTCTACACATGTGAGGGGGTACACCCTCAGATCGTTTTTACTTCCTATGCCTCTTTTTCTACATAACTGTATCGAGTACCTCTCATGAAACCTCACACATTCATTTACACTGGGAGACGATCTGATCATTCTGATTTTTCATATAAGTGATTCTGTTTGTGGATCACTTCTGTTGAAGTTTTCCTAAGTAATAACCTTTATAACCTCATGTCTTATTCTACTAAGTTTATTAACTGAGAGACACTCAAGATTACTGAAGTAAAGGTGATCTGAAGGAGGATTTTTCCCTAGTGTAAACACAAATTATGTGTGTATATATTATATATATATATATATACACATATATATACTGTATATATATGTATATATATACATATATACTTAAATATATATGCATACATATATATACATACATATATATATGTATGTATATGTATATATATATATATATATATATATATATATATATATATACATATGCTTGTATGTATGTATGTATGCATGCATATAATATTTGTGTGTGTTATTTAACTTATAATTATTGATATGCATCGACTTATATTATCGTAATCAAGAGACTATATTATGTATGGACAAAAATATAAAAGTAGATAGATTTTACAGTAATACTGTTTCTCTGTTGTTTTTTGCTAAATTGAAACACCTGATATTCTACGAGGGTGGATGAATATTGTTGTGTGGGAAGGATGCGAATAAAAGAAAGCGTTATTTGCCCTCCAAGGGTTCATAACAGAACCCATTGTTATGAAGTGTGGGAGATATTAAGAATATTTGGAGAAATTTCTGAGAAATTTCAAAATACCACGGTTTTATTTTATTTTATCTTTTTATATGTTTTTATTTTTGCAGAAACAGCAGTGCATGGTATGGGGTGGCATTCCCTACATACTGAATTTCCACATTTTTATTAAACAATCATTATTTCGCATTACATTACTTTAATTTATGGTACCTTAACAAGAGAGATTAACGTCCTTTGTATGGAGATTCAGTTATCGAATGTCTGAAATTTGAATAACAAACATTATAACATAACTTATTGTTATCTCTTCATTAGTTAAGTATTTGGAATTCGCTATTGGTTACAAATAAAAGTTACAGCGACATTATCATACGCTTACTCATACAAAAATCTACAAAGATGAATGGCTTGCAATCTTTTCCCAAGTATACAATATTTATCATACCCTTGGCATGGGTAGAATCAAAGATAAGAAATAATGGTCAAATCTATATGGATACTTAAGCTTATTTACCTGACATCAATATCATATGTAAAAACATCCTATTCGTATATATAACATAAGGCTCATCAACAAAGCGGCGAAAGCCACCAACACATATTGAGCTCTGTCTTGGAGTTTTCCCTTCACATATATTTGGAGATTATTCATTGTCTATGTTTCACGTTGAA
Organism: Macrobrachium rosenbergii; assembly: GCF_040412425.1. Lineage (NCBI taxonomy): Eukaryota > Metazoa > Arthropoda > Malacostraca > Decapoda > Palaemonidae > Macrobrachium > Macrobrachium rosenbergii. The sequence continues at coordinate 9,617,614 of NC_089751.1, forward strand.
GTGTATGGTCAGATTTATTGTTTTCAACCTTCAAAAGCACTATCTGTATATTTCAGACATCTAAGACTTTTAACCCCGCCAAACCTTCTTTTGCATGAAATAACTGATTTTCATTTATATTAAACACTCCTTCCCTTTTAGGAGTATTTTATTCACTTTGCAAAGCTCATTGCTAATTCAACGTGGTCTTAATCCTTTTACCCTCTTTACTTGCCTTGCAAACTTTCCAGTCATTTTCTTCAAATATTGTCGTATTAATACCATCCCCACTGACTTACAGTATATATTATTACAGCACCTTTCCCATTTTTAACCGAGGAAATTCAACACCATACAAGGTTCATCTCTCCCTGTAAAGCAACAGGCTAAACTGTTAATCTATTACAGTAATTTTTATGTAGAATTATTCCCTTCAAATTTCTATTTCTCTTCTCAAGACATTTAGCTGGGATTTGTCTATTGATCACCTTTACTTTTTGTTTTTGTTTACTTCCTCTATTAATTTCTTGAATATCGAATTATTATTATTATTATTAGTATTATTATTATTATTATTATTATTATTATTATTATTATTATTATTATTACTAAGAGCTTGATGGTGCACGATACACTGTGCTGGAACCTGGCGCTGCCCATCATGTCTCCCATACCGTCCCGATCCCCTACCTAGCCGGCCCCCACCGGGGCGGGCAAACAGGATTGCAGGAGGAGAGTGAATATGTAATGTCTCCCCTACCCTCCTGATCCCCTATCCCGCCCACACCCAGGCCGGACAAACAGATTTGCATGAAGGGGATGGATGTGTCATGTCTCCCCTACCCTCCCGATCCCGTACCTACCATGCGCACTCCCGGGGCGGACAAACAAGAAAGATCCACTCGGATTTTATTATTATAGATTATTATTTTAATAAAACACCATATTTGACAATATGTCAATGGAACAGAAAAAATTAATACACACGCACATAGACACAAACACGCACACACATACATACGAGTACATACATACACCTGTATATATATATATATATATATATATATATATATATATATATATATATATATATATATATATATATATATATACACACACATTTATACATACATACATACATATATATATATATATATATATATATATATATATATATATATATATATATACATATGTAGTATATATATATATATATATATATATATATATATATATATATATATATATATATATATATATATATATATATATATATATATATATATATATATATGTAATAGAATTGTTAAAGTCAGAAGCTAACTGTTTGTTGCCACGTGTATAAAAACAATTTCACAGTATTTTGTAAGTTAATGGATAACGGTATCACAAGTACTGCCTATATGATCAATTGACAGTTGAACACCGAAGGAGTTTAAAGAAAAAATCTGACAGTGGGACAAATCATTTCCTCAGTAGAATGATGGTGCTAATCTTTTACAAAGTGAATGGCAAGGACTATGTCGAGACCGTTTAGGAAACAAGGACTCTAATGGTAGTTCCCTTTTGAATCAGATTTTAGGCAATGTAAAATAGGATGCTTTTTTGAAGATAGCCTAAATAATTGTTATCATTGTACGGAGAAAAGAACCCGCCTCTTTAGACAGTCTTATCTTAAAACGTAATATTCCACAGACCATGCATACATCTAAACCAGAGATCAGTGTTCTTACCATAGAAGAAATAAAATATTATAGGTATGTGGCATGAATAATGCTATATCTTTTGGTAAAATTACTGTCTTACACCGACTACTTGGTCGTCTGGCTGAGCTAAATTATATTTTTCTTAACATCGGCCCTCTGACAATATACTGAGCAGTTAGGCTGCATTTTTTTCGCATTCTAAAATCTTCCGCGAAGATAGTGAATGTAATATTTAAACTGAAGCTATTCTTTAGAATCACTTGGTCTTGTTTGAATTATTGTCTTTACTTTTAGAGTTTCTCGAATCTTGTCACACTCTGTGTTGCTATTAAAAAGTGAACATTTTTTTTGCATCAGTAACTAAATTCATACCTTATTATTCTTGTCCCTGTTCTTGTCCATTTTAAGATGGCCTTCCTCCCTCTCTCTTTCTCTCACTCTGTCTCTCTCTCTCTCTCTCACTTTATACCTGGTTCCTTAGCTGGGTGGTAGCGCGTCTGGCTCGCAATTGGGCGACCCGTACTCGACCCTCGAATGGGATGAGATGGGTCAGATGGTTACTTTCCCTATAAAAGAAAAAAAAAACATTGTGCCTATGTTTACATAAGCAGTGAATTACATACAGAGTTCCTAGTCCCAGTTAAGGTATAGACAGAGAGAGAGAGAGAGAGAGAGAGAGAGAGAGAGAGAGAGAGAGAGAGAGAGAGAGGAAGCGTCATTCCTCTGTCGAAATGTATACCATCAAAATGGTTTTGGCTGGGGGCTAGTATGCGCAAAGAATTCTAAATAAAGAAGTGTAGTAACAAAAGAATGTCTTCTAAAATCAATCTTTCAGTAACTGAACAATAATGAATCCCTTATGGCTTTTCATGTACCTGAATGAAAATAATAATGCAAAAATTTGCTATGCTTTTCAATATCACAATGGCAAAGGCACCACATATTAACTGAAAAGCAGAGGGGGGCTGCTTGGGACAGACATATGCCAAAAACTACTGGCATATTCTAAAAGTCTGCAGACAGTCCACCAGAGGCGAACTTTAAAACTGTCTAAGAAGAACGAATGGCCAGAGTCTCTCTTGTCAAATTAGATTTTCACTAAATAACATGAGCTCACTGAGTTCCTCTCAGTGTCTTCCGTTTAAGTTTGCACATTCTGTACCTGCTGTCCTCACATTTCAGTTGTGTTGGTCATAAGTGATGGGTATATTCGTCTCTGTGGTCACTGCGTCATCTCAGATGCCTTTGGGAAGATGGGGACAATGCAACCAAGGCCTAACACGTCCTTGCTTTTAGGTACACATACGCACACTTTGTTCCATTTTACCACTGCCTTGTATTGTTTTTAGTGCGCTGGATCAATAAATTCTTCTCAGTTCTTGTCCCTTCATATTTCGAATATTTCCTTGCTATCATCTCTTAAAAGATGCATCGGTCCTAAAGTGTATCTTTTTATTCCAAAATGTGTGAAGGGTTACCAGTTTCTCTAGTTTATCTGTAAGGATGCTGTCTTTAAATATTTACTTCCTGACATCCAACATACTTACAGTAAGTTGTCTAGTCAGTGACTAAACTCTAACAAATATATTTGACAGTAATACGTGCCGTCAAGTATATTGTTTTAAAATTGCTGAAATATTATTTCATTGTCTTTATGACTCTATCGTTCCAAGATATTTCTTTTTCTCATGCAAAATTGCTCAACGTCGTGGTTGTCTTTTCCCAACAATGATAAAAATAATTTAGACAAGCGTTAGGAAATATCCCGTTTATTCAGCTTGTCAGATAGAACTTCTTTTCTCACCTTTAGTGCGTTGTGTGCGTTTTGCAGATTCCATCATTCTTATTTTCTGAGAATTCCATAATGTCTCATCTTAAAATTAATCGACTTTTATTTCTCCTTTCTACAAATCTATGGAAGTCTTCTTTGAGATGCTATGGGTAATGATGCTTATAATTAGACGAATTTGTAACATCACTTTACAGTGTCGTGCTCCAAAGCCGTATTAGTCTTTTCATACTGTGTTATAGTAATGTTGATTTACATGAAAATGTAGATTTATCTTTCGTTGATTTTTTCAACAATTTCTATGTCTTCAACATCTCTAACCAATTCTTTGATTTATCATTGTATGCATCACCATTAGGGCAAACATGCACGGAGAGTAAAATATCTATTGACTTGCATTCATTCTATAAAAACAAAATGCTACTCAGCAATGATAGTGTATAGTTAAATTGGAAAAAATGCTTTGACTGTATAATTACTTATTGAAAGAGTTTACAAAAAACTTTGCTCTCTCTTATTTATAAATTTTCGCATTTCATATGTTTTCGCTACTGAAAGCTTAACCTATACAGCGAAAAATATGCAGGAAAAGCATTCGGAATCTAGTTTCAAATCACAGAGAAATGCGAGAAAAGGAAGAGAGTTTACATTTATATATATATATATATATATATATATATATATATATATATATATAAATAGATAGATAGATAGATAGATAGATAGATAAATAGATAAATATAGATATACATATAATAGCATTCGGAATCTAGTTTCAAATCACAGAGAAATGCGAAAAAGGAAGAGAGTTTACACACACACACACAAATATATATATATATATATATATATATATATATATATATATATATATATATATATATATACATATATATACATATATATATATATATAGATAGATACATACATACATACATACATACATAAATATATATGTATGTGTGTGTGTGTATCTATACAGACCCATAGAGCATGAATGAAAAGAGGTTGCCTTAAGAAAATTATTGATCTGAGGATCTGTCTTTAGGCAACGTTTACATATTCTAGTGTTTCTAGTGTTCCTGTCTTAGTTACGAATGTATCGAAAGGAGCTATCTGCTGTAGACTTACGGTTTATTTATTTTTTGTCTGTTTTTTTTAAGAATATTCATACAAGAAAGCAAAAGAGTAAAAGAAAACTAAGTGGCTTACCAGAGATATAAAAAATATAATTAAAGTATGAGGTATGTTTGTGTAGGAAAAATTTTGTAGAGAACACGAAAGGAAGCAGAGGCGTAAAGGACTAATTGAAATATGAATGTAGGAGAGAGAAATATTTCCCAAAATCCTATAGGTATTAATACAAAAATTAACTAACTTCAGAATGGTCCATCTACTTATTTCGCTATCCCTTCCTGTAGAAAAGTAAAATGGTAACATAATAAATCAAAATGATTTGCCTCTCAAAATTGGGACGTAATGTTTTCAATAACAGCTGTGAAATAACTAATGCAAACCATCTGGGTTATTCTACCGGAAGTTTGCAGAGAATTTATTTGACCTTTTCTTACAATATATGTTTACATATTTCAAATCAATTAGCAGAATGCGAATACAGATTTACCAGGCGGAATTTTCGAGAGCCTCAGTCTGTCTGTCTGTCTGTCTCTCTACAAATAAATAAGTAATATATACATTCATATATATATATATATATATATATATATATATATATATATATATATATATATATATATCACACAACGTATGCATTAAATTTAAAAAGGTGAAAATAAAGAAACTGCTGCGAGAGGAGAAAAACGGCATTAAGATCATGGCTGTCGAAATATGAATAGAATATAAACGGACGATCGAGTGAAAATATTTGCCCCTAAAATTTTGCTGTATAAAAGTTATGTATCTCTAAAAGTTAGACACAGTAATTGGATAAGAGAGGGTACAGATACACAGTAGCCGAAACCCATGTATGTGATACGATATTGCATTAAGAGATAATACAATTTAAATATGTTCATAAATATATCAGTACGTGTACCTGAAACAAACATTATATAACGCATCTATGAATGTCAGTATTAAGGTATTATCATATTTAAAGTAATCTGCTCATTTACTGTAATTATCATTCGTGTCTCGCCTTGACACGAGTTACATGATTAACTTTAGCCTTATTAAACAACGTTTTATTTGTAAATTATGTCGACTTATTCGATAGTCGTCCTGAGTGATTAAAAGTAGGGGATTTCCCATTTGTGCTTTTTTTTATCTCTTCCTCCATTACAAGAAATCCTCTTCAATAAGATTATCCAGATTTTGCACTGAGGAATGAAAGGCTTTCATTCTGATTCCGCTAACAGCAAAACTGCTGTCAGCTGTGTCGGATTTCTTCACATTCAAATCGTTGTATAAATTTGACGGACAATCTGATGAAACGAATTTTTCTTTATTTGTATATTTTTTGCTTTAGTATGCTTAAAGTGCGAATATAACTTCATTTTAGTGTTGAGTGACGTTTCCGATATCAGTGTACACTGCCAACTGGGCAATACCAGACATTTTAGCGTGCTTTAAAATGGCACTGTACGTCTACCCGAGTCTTGTAATTTAGTGATTTTTTTCCCACCCCCTTATTTTTTTTCTTTTTGTTTTTACACAAAATGAACGTGCAGCTTACTCATATCATTCCTTTAGTCCAGCTGGACAAAATTACCATGAGATAATTTCTTCTTTGTAATGATGTCACTATCTAAATGAAAAGTATAGTTTTGCATTATATTTTTTACCTCAGAAATAGCTAAAAGATACGTCAAGAATTTGCGGAAGTTGATTTTAGTGCACACGAAAATCTGTGAAATGTACAGACATACAAACAGATACAAACAGAAATACATCTTTGAAGATTGTAACAACTTTTATACAGTTGAGTTCTGTAACCTGTCAATATCTCAGTAGTGATAAAAATAGCATTTAACTTTTAAACAGAATTTCGTAAAATCCAGTAATACCCTGCAATATTAGCATTTCAAAGAATACGCCAAAATAGATTCACTTGTCACACCTATGCTAGAGATCTTAACTTTCATGAACCTCTCAGTTATACTCCTTTTTCTCCCAATTCTTACAAACAACTGCCCTTTCATCTTTGCCTCGCTGAACGATGAAACATCAAGCTTTCTAGCTTGAAGCAAATCAACTATATTTGTCTCTTCAACGCCCATTCTCACCCATATAAACAACAAAAACTACTATTTTAAATCTTATTAGTTTTTGCCGCTATTAATACAGAAATGAGGCTGCAAATTCCATGACCCAGGCCAGTTAGTAACTTTCACACCAGGTACAACTATAAGAATGTTATGCTCTTCCTTGTACAGCATCCCACTAGAACAGGCCCATCTGCCATTCAGGAGTATTTTCTTTTACTAAAGGGTTCATAACCCCTTAGTAGATATTTTCTTCCTTTGGATATATCAAAATTTCATCTAAAATCACTGGCAATTCCTGGTGCAACAACATCTAGATTGTAACAATATTTAGTCCCGTGGTGGTACTTTTCAGCATATAGAGGACTTCTGACATGTAGAGAGTGTTCCCAGCCCCACCCCAAAAGAATTGACAGCCATCCACCAGGCAATCATCGTTCTTTGGATACATTTTTTTTTTTCACATCCCAGACCACTGATACTTCATGGGACAGTAGTGACTAGGTAATACAATAGTAGCAGTCAGTTTTAAATAACTCTCTCTCTCTCTCTCTCTCTCTCTCTCTCTCTCTCTCTCTCTCTCTCTCTCTCTCTCTCTCTCTTTAAAGTCAGTTTTCATTGAAGACTAAAGTACTTTCAGGGATAATCGTTTTGAGATTATTTTGAGTTTATTTTTTCTGTTCTGTACTGTTTCCCTCTTCCATTGTGATACAGGATAAGTTTAAACTCCTTAAGTTCAGGTGAATTCACCTAATATCAGAATATATTTAGGCAATGTCACTACCTGTCATACCTCAAACATAATTGCTGAGTAATGTGACAAAAGTTTAGAAAAGTTTCTACTCGTGTTAAATTAACCTGATTTGTTCCAGTCTATGCTCTGTCTCATTCACCTAAGTTAATAGCTGAGTGAAAGATATTTAAGGGGACAGGTATGCAAAACAATTAAAAATTAATTTGTTGCTGTTTTGTTAGTGACTTTGCTATGGATCACGTTTATGATAGTATCAATGTTTATTGTTAGTTTAGGTAATGTGAATTGTGTGTTTTGTGCGCTTGTCATAGTTAGTTTACAGGCAATGCATCAGGTAGTGATCTAAAGTGTTATACACCTGTAGGGTCCCACACAGACCCACACACCGTCCATCTTACCTGGCCGGCTAATCTCCTCACAACGAGCATCTCTGAGTGTCAAGCACATGCATACAAGAAACACAGCAGATGTCATGTACCCTTTGTACATATATTATCATTTATATTAACGTTATGTTAAATGTATCATTCTTAGCACAAGCACTGCAATGTCAGCATTCCAGCTATATGTATCATAACTTCATTCATGTCTTGTATAATGATTTATGTACATCTTTCCATCCTCCAACAAAATCAGTTGATTGTACCCTGACCTGTTTTGTTCGCCTTGTGTCAGGCACTACATTTCCGCTCGAAAATGTAGTCTGATTGTTGTTTGAATAAATTAGTAAGTTTGAAGACGCAGCCTCTTGCTCACGCCTTCGCTACACACTAACCGTCATTGTATTTGCACGCTTTGGGCGCCTCATCTATCAATTCTCATTTGCCGAGAAATCGAAGTCCTAGTCTTTGGACGATCACCGATGAATATACTTTCATTTCTTTTAGATTGTGATCTCTATGTACCTTTTTGGGACCATCTTCTAGCATTGTCCTGAAAAGCCTTCTCCATGTTGGTGATTTGTGACTGCATTCTCTATCTTTGTATGCGGATGGGATGATCTCACACGTACACCTGTTGTGTTGCAGCTCAGAGCTCCTTTAGCTAGAGAATCTTCATCTTCATTTCCTGTGATTTCAGTAAAATTAAAGATCTAATTAAATATAATCCTTCTCCATCTGCTTTGATGAACTGAGGCTATAGCTCGGATGCATGTCATTAGCTTTACCTTGTCCTTGATTTTATTAGTTGTGAGACCCTTAATTGCTCTCTTGTAGTCCATATGCATACGGCGTGTTTCCATGTCAAACTGAAGTTAACTTGTGTTACAGTATCTATGCGGAAAAGTAATTAATTTGTAAAAATCGAGCTCTTGTTGTCAGAGGAGTTAGGTTGTTCTAGTATTCATGGTACATGCACCTCTCACTATCTCTCTCTCCCTAACCCTTTGTGTCTTGGTTCGGATAGCGTAGCTGTTGTATACAATACTATTATGTATTCCTGCATTATTTTTAACATTTTCCTGATTTTTTAATTCTCTTCGCAGGCTTTTACATTTCTCTGCTCTGTTGTCTGTTGATTATTCAAATGATGCCTCGGTGTCGACTGAGGAATACAATTGAACTGGTTTTGTGCACTGATTTCTGCTTTGTAAGTGGCAATAAAATATAACTTTTGCTGAGGAACCAAAGAGACTGTGGCTCGATGTGCATGATTCAGGTCTCTGCAATCACCTCTTTGACTTCAGTCGTCTACAGAAGTATAAAAATGAAAGTTTAGGTATTAGCTATTCTTCCACAGTAAATTGTAGGCAGGGTTTTGTTAACTAAATGTAAATGAGTGAAAGTCTATGACTGAAGCCATTTTGGTTATATATTTTTATATTAAGATGTATAATTAATATTTTCATAATTTTTTTATGAAAGTTCGATTGAAATATCTTACAGATAAAGTATTAATAATTCTGATGTCTTTCACCAAATCATTTTTTATCAGATATAAAACTTCACTGGAAACACTTATGACTGTTTATGGGAATAATTTTACTAAAAGTCCAAATCTATTCTCCTTAAGATAGCAGCTCTTGGCTACCTGAGAATTTCTTACGTATATCTATAGCTATATATTTATTTTGTCTCTCAAAATCCCCCGACAGCATTCACCTACCTTAAGAGTAAATTTTTCATCTCATCTAAAATTCTCTGTATTAGAGTTGTTTTGCCTAAATCTTAAAGATTTCTTCGAGTGCAAAATGCTTTAAGTTGAAAAGGCATTGAACTCTTATGCGTGCAATTCTAATTATTTCAAGATAGCCCTACATGAGAAATTGCGTATATATTGCTTTCAAATAAAAAAATTTAAATTAATGAATTTAATCTATTTCACTTCAGTCTAGCGTATTTAAAATAAAATTTTACTGGAATCGGTCATCCAGTTTTTGTCAAATCTAAGTAATTCATCCAAACAGTTCTACATTAATTACATTGTTAGGGCTAGAGAATTAAATAAAAAATTAATCAAGGTTAAGCCCTGATCATTTATTTTCCCTACATATATAAATTAGCTATTCATAAAGAAATACAAATAAAGACGGTGAAGTAAATAGCGTTCGCATTTGACCTTTCAGTGCCCTTAGAGAAAATATTTATCTTCTTCAGCTGAAAACATATTCTGACGCATCCTGCAATGAACATTCGTCTGCAAAGATAGGATGAAGTAATACATCAACTGGAAGTTTTTTGTGATAACTTTGTAAGAGGATTCTCCTAGAATGGAGGACAGGGTACAAAATTATAAAGATTTTCCCAAACCGATTTTATTTTTTAATATACTGTATTTATTGTTTGCCAAACCTCCCACTCTCAATATCAAGCCTTGGCATGATGCATGACGAAGATGCTGTTGTTGACGTCAGGATTTACAAATGTAGACGTCAGAGGGTTTACGTAATGAAACTTTCTGAAATTATTTTTTCCCGTTTATTTCGCATTGTGATTGGTATAGCGAGAGAAAGAAAAAGAATTGGATTCAATTCTGTACTTTTTTTGTTTTTGTTTTCAACAGGATAGCTTACGCTGTAGGGTAGAGTCAGCATCATGGATAAATAAAAGTGATAATGTCTTGTTATAATTCCTAAAAAATAAACTTCAGCTCGTCACTTACAAATAATCAAAACGTTAAATTTTCAGTTATATATATATATATATATATATATATATATATATATATATATATATATATATATACATATGTATGTATGTATATATATATATACATCAGTCAGTGTACAGTAGAAGAAATACTACCATCTGGAGTATGTGATGAAAATCCTTTAAGTTCTTCGTCAAATGTTAAATTTTCAGTTATTTTATATTTTGTCTTACTTGAATTTATTAATATTTATTTTTAATTTTCATTATGTAAGCGAGAAATAAAATAGAGTGAACAGTGAAAGACGCAGAAATCATTTACCGTGTCTTTTACTGTTCATTCTACTTTATATCTCGCTTACATAATGAAAATTAAAAGTAAATATTAATGAATTTAAGTAAGAAAAAATATAAACTAACTGAATATTTAACGTTTGACGAAGAACTTAAAGGATTTTCATCACATACTCAGATGGTAGCAGTACTTTCTAGTGTACAGTAATATAATTTATATATGTTTATATATTATATATATATATATATATATATATATATATATATATATATATATATATATATATATATATATACACACACAAATCTTAAGCTACAAACATCGTTCAGCATCAAAATAAACACCTAAGGGTAATTTATAAATGATAAGCGATCTATCACCAGTGGACTCGAACCACCGAATGGTTGGAGACCGACGACTTATCAGTGACGCCACCATTTTGCTATCAAGAATAGTGGCATCACTGAAAATCAGTGTTAACAACCATACGGTGGTTCGAGTCCTCCTGGTGACAGATCGCTTATCACTTATGAATTCCCCTTCAATGCTTACTCCGAGGTTGAGTGAATTTGATAGTAAACCAAGTTATAGCTTGATGCCTGTGAATATGAAAACCCTATATATATATATATATATATATATATATATATATATATATATATATATATATATATATATATATATATATATATATATATATATGTGTGTGTGTGTGTGTAAATATATAAATAAATAAATATATATATATATATATATATATATATATATATATATATATATGTGTGTACATACATACATACATACATACATATATATATATATATATATATATATATATATATATATATATATATATATATATATATATATATATATATGAAACTTAACCCCACAGTACCCCCAAATTATGTTTGCATGCAAGATTTCCTTTTTTACATGACAACAGATTTCCGAAAAAATGTATCAGGCTATTCAACGGGCAATTCCCCGCTCTTAAATCTTAAGTAAATCCTAGTAAACCCAAGAACCATTGGTTCTCTTTGGCAGCATCAAGGACAGGATTAGCCCCTTGTTTACTTCCGGTGTGATTTATAAATATAATTGTCCTAAATGTGATCTTGGCACTTTCATCGGTTGTACCAGGAGGCTGCTAAAAGTCCGCATCTCCTCTCATCAAGGAGTTAGTTTTAGAACAGGCTGTCGACTAGCCTATCCAATCGCGGGTAGTCCAATGTAAGAAATCACAGTAAAATTTGCAAGACACATGTAGATGCTACGGATTTTAGTATTGTGGGGAGAACCCGATACGTAGAAGAATAATTAACCCCATTTGAATTTATTGTGATTAAATTAACTGTCCCTTCCCTTAATCACCAATCAACTGTTCGATTCTCCGACCGGCCAATGAAGAATCAGGGAAATTTATTTTCTGGTGATAGAAATTAATTTCTCGTTATAATGTGGTTCGGATTCCACAACAAGCTGTAAGTCCCGTTGCTAGGTAACCAATTGGTTCTTAGCCACGTAAACTAAATCTAATCCTTTGGCCAGCCCTAGGAGAACTGTTAATCAGCTCAGTGGTCTGGTTAAACTGAGGTATACTGTAACTGCCACCCAGCTGGTCATCGCTTAACGTACCTGCTGTAACCTCTTGGTTTATACTCGCCCCCGCCGCCTCTCTCTCTCCCCACCTGCATTAGTTGTCTGCGTCAGTTTGCTTTACCCTACTGGTGTGGGTAGTTGTCATTTGCTTTCCGTATTGGCCATGGCCTTCTTCTGTTGTTCTGTTCTCTTTTAAAGACATTTTTTCTAAATATTTTTTTTTCTAATTGTCCTTTAACATTGTGTCAAGTATATAATGTGTATACCTTTTACTGTTTATAGGTAAATGTAAAATTAAATGGTGAATTCAATGAAAATTTTTTTGATTATATATCCATCTCGAACACACAAACACACACACATATATATATATATATATATATATATATATATATATATATATATATATATATATATATATATATATATATATATATATATATATATACTATATATATGTGTATATATATATATATATATATATATATATATATATATATATATATATGTGTGTGTGTGTGTGTGTGTGTGTGTGTGTGTGTGTGTGTGTGTGTATATATAGCCTATATACATATATACATACACATATATATATATATATATATATATATATATATATATATATATATATATATATATATATATATATATATATATAATTTTCAGCTAAGGTTCCTCACCAGCATCATATATATGAGGACTGTTTGCGCTTACCACTGAACTACTGCTTTTTCATGTGAGCATAGTTTCTGGAAGTTATCGAAAATAATTGCCGTTTTTATTTAGATGATACAAAACCACGGCTTGAATAGAGATGCCATAGACCTCGATTCTTGATAAGATTCTCCCTAACTTTCTTTTTGACCTAAATCACGGTTTATACTCTGGCAATATACATCTAAATCTTGTATCACCTTTAGGAAGGATGTTCCTGATCCCTTGAAGGAATTTGTTTAATGAAGTTCCTTTGTTTTATACATCAGAGAACAGGTAAACTCAAATAAAAAGTAGCAGCTTTCTTCTTTTTCTCGTGATGTCTAGGAAGGTAGGTCACCATGCTTAAGGATATACCTTTAGCTTACGGTTACTTTATAGAAGCTTGTTTCCTCTCGATTTCAAAACATTCCTTTATATTAACTTTAATTTAAATAAAATTTTATAATTAAGTTCAGACTGAAGGAATGTTACCTATTTGTTCATTTTATACATTCTTTTTTTCCTAAACCGGAATGACAGGTCATAAGAATTGGTCAGTAAAATCCGAAATATCTGATAACGCTGAATTTTCATCACCAGAATGGAAGGACGCGAGTCCCCCGACAAAAATTAAAAATACCTAAAGGCAATCCATGCTGCTTGACCCATTACTTCATTTGCAAAAGTTGCTCTTTAATCGCTTCCACAATTCAGTTTATCCTATATCGAATCCAATTCATAATTTAGGAGAAGAGAGAAGACTTTTTAGGCTTCAGGATTACTCACGAAAGTTCTGTGAGTATCTGTAATCAGTAACGAGTAAGCGCTATATCAAAATGAGCAAAAATAGACAAATTTTTGGGTGACGAAACGTTGACTGCACAAACAAAACGAAGTTTTGTAGCCGCTGTGAAAAATGAATAAATGATATAAAAAGAAATGGACTAGATGAAAAGCGAGAAAAGGTGTCCAGTTATCAAAATAAAAAAAAAACTCTCCCTAACCCTAATTGTTTCAAGAGAACCTAACGTAATGGCTTCCTTGAGATAAAGACAGGTTTAATTACAATTCGATAAAGCTTTCGATTCCTGCAAATAAATAATTTCTTTTCTTTTGACAATTAGTTTTGTTCCATCCCAAATAGATTTATTCATCTTCAATTAACACCATTAATCACTTCATGCTACACTTACTATCACATCACATGTTGGATCATCGCTTGTTTGATGATATTTTTTTCACATGTGCGAAAAATGTACTGCTTCATTTTAAACGGTAAATTACTATGATAAAATTTTTAGATAATAACTGTACAGTAGGCCCGACAAAAATTCACACACACACACACACACACACACATATATATATATATATACATATATATATATATATATATATATATATATATATATATATATATATATATATATATATATATATATATATATATATATATATATATATATATATATATATATATATATATATATATATATATATATATATATATATATATATATATATATATATTAAATTTTACCACATACACCGTGACACGTTTTACATTTACAAATATTACGGCACGAATGTCGGTTAATACTCGACTCACTATACCTAGGGAATAACTTGCACCCAAGGGGAATTATAATCGTTTTTATGTTTAAATTTTATCATGCAACTTTACCTTTTAAAATGAAATAATGCATATTTCGCATATGTGAAAAAAATGTCGTCAAACAAGCGATGATCCAACATGTGATGTGATAGTAAGTTAGCATGTAGTGATGATTAGTGTTAATTAAAGATGAATAAAGGTTTTTGGGATGGAACAAAACTAATTATTAAAAGAAAAGAAATAACCATTTTTATTTGTAGGAATCGAAAGCTTTAGCGGATTGCAATTAAACCTGTCTTTGTCTCAAGGAAGCCATTATGTTAGGTTCTCTTGGAACAATCAGGATTAGGGAAAGTTTTTTTAATTTCGATAATTGGACACCTTTCTCTCTTTTTATCACTTCCAACTCTTTTCATATTATTTTCTGTTTTGTTTATGTATTCAACATTTCTTCACTAAAAAATTTGTTTATTGTTTGTATAATATAAACAAATTTTTGAATGAAGAAACGTCGACTGCTTAAACAAAACATAATAAATGATATGAAAAGAGTTGGAAGTGATAACAAGAGAGAAAGGTGTCCAATTATCGAATTTAAAAAAAACTTTCCCTAACTCTGAGAACTTTCGAAATTATTTCTGAAACCTTCTTTAATTTTTGTGGGCTTTTTCATCGTTAACGATTATCTCTTATGTTATAATCTGGTCTTGATTTAGGAATGAATGAATTGTGGAAGTGATTAAACAACAGCTTCTGCAAATGAAGTTATGAGTCAAGTACGAATTACCTTTTGGTATTTTTTAATTTCTGACGGGAGACTCGCGGCATTCTATTCTGGCAATGAAATTTCAGCGTTATCAGATGTTTAGGATTTCACTGACCAATTCTTATAACCTGTCATTCTGGTTAAAAAAAAAATATTTATAATGAACGTGCAAATAGGAGATTATACTGTTTAAACTCTGGATATCAAGGGACATTATCATAAGGTTATACTTTATTATGTTTCCGATTTCTTAGCCCATTCCAAAAAAATTATATCCACCTGTTTTTACTCTACCAAACGAAATATAGGTTTTTCATCCAGTTATCCTAGGTAAGAAGCAGGTAATCTCAAATCAAATTGTCTTCGTCACTTATTCATAATTTTCCCCATCTTAATTACACGTCCGTTCCATTTCCCATACAAAACAAGACTATACAATAAAGGAGACCAATCTTAATTAAACTGTGATACTTATTTATACCCTGTTATACTTTCTCACCTCACTCGTGACGGCTGTCAAGAATTCATTCTCTCAATTCTTTACTCGTGTGGGTGAAAGAGTCAGTATTCGACTTAGTCTAATCATAACAAATTCATCGTAACAAATAACTTTTATGAACAGAAGACCATAGAGATTAAGTGCCTATAGTTTCTTAGGCATTCATCTTTTAAGATGAAAATATTTCATATTTCTCGAGTAAGAAACTTGTGGTCTCCTATAAGGGTATTCACAGTGAACGTAACACTGTTTGCCTTTTTTGTTATGAAACAGGATGATGGATTAAACTTTCTTTGGCATTGAGTTTTTCACCAAGAAAACAGTTGGAAGTATATTATTTGCTGAATATACTTCCAACTGTTTTCTTGGGGAAAAACTCAGTGCCAAAGAGAGTTTAATCCATCACCCTGTTTCGTTACAAAAAAGGCAAGCAGTGCATTATTATTTAAAGGCACTATCATATTAATCTTATATTAATCTATTCAATAGCATCCTTAAACCTTTTTAGATTATTCTAAATCACTGACACATTCCATCAGCTCTCAGAATCTTCCCTGCATTTTTTTTCATTCACGATTAAGTCTTAATTCACCTCAAATTGCGTCCGCCTGCTTACCAACAAATGTTATTCTGGGGACATTAATTAAACCCTGGGCGGTAAAGTGCGAAGAAATCCTAATTACAATGTCAGAATGTTGGGCACTGATTGCAGTTCAATGAAAGGTAAGAAAAGACTAAATTATAGAGGGAAAGGGTCTGTCTCGTTCCTTTAGTTAAGTTCGGTTCACTTCCAGCAACTAATCTCTTATTTTCACCTTCAGCACTAAAAGATTTTACATGAGAAAGAAACGCAGTCAAGAAAAACAGTGCGTCATTAAAGCTTCCAAAGTTCGAGGAGAGTCTGCAGTTAATGCCATTTGAGCAAGGCATCAAGGAGGAAACGACAACGAGGGCAGGAAAAAATCGACGTCAAAAGTAAAAGTTTGAAGAATTTAGTGGGTGTTGATTGAACGTCTTTCATGGCACCTCGGCAGACAATTCTGGGGTCTGCAATTGCCGGCTGAAGCGAAGCCAGACTTGGAATTTAGTTCGATAGAATGTAGTATGAATAATGACTTCGAAGTTCCCAGTGCCTTTATAACTTATTAAAAAAGTGTTAGGAATGAACTCCAACGAGAACTTAACTTTTTGCACTGGCAATTGCGGTTTCTGTAAGAAATATACGATTCTACAAAATTCCATTCTGAAAACTGACTGAAGTAGGATGTTTTTGGTTGAAAATTAGGCGTAACTCTTTCTGAAGATCCTAAATTTCTCTATGTCATTAAACCAAATCATTCTAAGGTTCATTGGGGTAAAATATTCACCTCTGTTACGGCGGATTACCTCCACCATCACTGGTTCTCAACAACTGCAGGAAAGGTGAGTTAATTAAAAAGAATATAGTTGAATTCAATAACTTCAGCTGTGATTTGGTTCAATTTACGTTCCACATCATGATTGATGAGAATTTTCACGTAAGGAACTATATGGGTATTGATCTAGTATTGTTATAAAGATGTTAACAGTGTTTCATAATATATTATGAATTTACATTAATTACCAAATGTTGTGTTGGTTTCTTTTTTTATAATTTAGCGAAATTTGGGCCATATTATAGAATTACGGTTAAAATGATAATTGTGAAACAGTTTTTAATGATAGATGTATAAGTAATCTTTATTCATTATATGTCCTAAAACAGAAAAATAGAAAATCCTTTATAAAGTTTATTTTCAGGAAAAAGATTACGGAAACTGTCAAGATAAAATCAAATCCTTCGTAGTAAACACCCGAGAATCTCCATAAAGAATTTTTTTATGAAAAGAATTTTCATAGAATTAGTCCCAAGGTGACTTGCATAAGCAAAGCTAAAGGCTTTCCGTAAAGTAAGTTTACATGTTAAGAAATTGTAATACCTTGTCTGTAATTTCTTGTCTCATTACTTAAGATAGAAAATTCTATGAATATTAAATATTTTTTCCTCATAGTATAGCTCTGCGAATGTTTTATCATTTTTCTAAGCAACAACTGTACCTTCAGTGAATTTCCTTTTTTCCAGCCAAAAGCTTATATAGTCAACATCATTAACGGCACGATTCCAAATTGGTCCAGGCCTTCCAATTCCTCCGGTGGCCAGAGGAATCCGGCAGATACTATCACGTATTTATCTCACTGAGGGAGTGCGAAGGACATGTTTAAGTACTATCCATCTCCCTTTCCGGATTATCATATTACGTACTAAACTTCCTTATAATAAAATTTCTCACTTAACTCTGTTTTGATTAATGCCCTCATACCAATAAAGATGATGCTATGTTAACGTAGAGTTTTGATTTCGTATGCAATATCAGCCCAAACCTTATTTAGCATAGCCATTGCCTGATCTGCCTTTCTTCGGATTTCACTAAAGTCAAACTTCAAGAGAACATGATTAGGATATCATTGTTTCTGAATTTTTGAAATTTTGTTCATCTGGAATTATTTAATTCCTTTATTCATATTGTGTTATTATTTCCGTTTTTCTAACATTTGCCTTAAATTTCATCTCTTTAGATGAGTTGAATGAAGCATAACAATATTAGTAGACCTTGTTTTGTTTAACTGATTTAAACAATATCATCTGTTCGTTTGTAGTCTGAAAAATATGTATTAATGCCCTTTTACTGCCTTTTCTTCATTTTAAATAAGAGGAAACAACAAAGATAACAAAAACATTCTCTTACAGCACCTCAGAGTATATTCCCTTGACAGAAATCCATTCACATCAACTGTGCGTCTGATTTTTTCAAGGGTGTTTCAATTTCCTCTACATAATTAACGGGAATACTAGAGGGACGTAGGGCCTTCCACAATATTTGTCCCTGGACATTGTCCCATGCCTCATCGTAATAAAAAAAAAAGATCCAACAGTATGGGATTTATTCCATACGATGTTACGCAATATATGTTAACTCAGTAACAATGGCCGACCCATTTTGGATTGCCGAATGCATAGTAGCAAAGAAGCCAGATATAGCCATACAGAAAAACTTTCAGTATATCTGCTTGTGTACATTTGCATCCTTTCCAAATTCATATCGTCTGACCGATGGTGTAATCCACTGAACGTCGGTTGCTCAGTTAAATTCAGGATGTAAGCAGAGATGTTTTAGAGTCCAAAAGGAACTGTGATTTCTCTAGTTTAGTCATTCAAAGAATTCGATAATGTTTATTACCTATAAAAATCTTGACATCTTAATGTCGGGTTCTGGCCTCTTCTAATATATTTACTTATATACACGTATCAAGAAAAATTGAGTTACAATGTCCTATTTTTTTTTATTTTGCATCTCAAATAAATAAAGTTTCTTAGTAATAAAATTTCTCAGATTGCAATGATCACAAAGAGAGAAAGTTAAGTACACTACACCCTATTATTTTAGGTTATTTCCAAAATAAACTCATTACTTCGCTCTTCATTTCATTATGCCATCATTTCCATGCATGCACTTACGTTATTCAGTGTTTCAGAATAAGCTTCCCCCTCAATAAAATTTTACATCATGGCAGACCGTCATTGCTTTACTAGCTTGCTAGTGAATTTAATTCTCTAATGTTTCATTAGATGCAATACAGTTTCTCTAAAGGATGGGTAGAGATTATCTCTGAAGTACTGTAGACAAATTTTATGTGCATAATCAGATACTCCAAAGGGCACGTTATCTAGACTGTGCACCTTAATTACGAATAGTGTTTAAATACTACAGACTCTGTATTGGAAAACTCATTTTGATATTTGTTGAGAGACATGTGTTTTACATCACACAAGGGGGCTTTCCCCCCTCAGTTAGATTAATGATGTTTTCTTTTTTTTCTGTAAACCTAGTAATTCTCTCCCTCAGTAAGCATATCTGCTTCCCAGTATTTTCGCCTGGGAAGGTGTAGACAATTCCTTTATAGAATTTTACCCTGGCCTTATTTCAGAGTCGTTTTATATAGTAAAAATGCATTTCATTTCTCACAAAAAAGACTTACAAAGACCCACTTTATCGTTACTATCAGAAGACGTTTTCGGTTTGCAAGACCGTTTGCTAGGTTGAGAGAATAGTAACTAATGTTTTATTTAATCAGACACTTCTTTTCGTATCGTTATTTTACTTGCTAGACTGAAAAGTACTCGCGTAATACATCATGGACATTCGCTTCGCCACCTGTACGTGAACAAGTCAGTTCCTTCCCCATAAGGCTCACCATTACTTTAGCATACATTACGCTATATATATAAAACAAAACAAAAAATACGCATCTTAAATGCTTCATTATTTTCCCTCTCAAGTTACTTTGCAAGATGGCCTTTTCATAACATAGTTTCTAGGCAACAGGGTAATGGATCGCCTGTTGAGCATCATTCGTTACTTCAATGGCAGCTAAAAGTACGGCGGACTAAAATAAACAAGATATTTACAACATGAACAATTGTTCAATATAGCATCCCCAACACTGCAAATGAACTTCAAGCTTTAAAGTAGATACCCTACTCATGTAAAATCTTTACAGCAGCTGCATAATCGTATAAGTGGTAAACGCAAGAAAAGATTCAGTGATTACTTGGGATCCGAAGAGTTCCTAAAAATTTTCTCTAATCTTCCAAGATAATTTCGAAACTTTTCAACGGTTGGTTTCACTTTTTAATTCTTCGTAATTATCCAGTCGTTTTCTTCTCCCGCACCCCTCCCCCTCTCTCTCTCCGTCTCCTGCATGCACAGATGACCGTGTAAAAGTACCCAACTTACAGGTCTTTCCTATTATTCAAATAAACCATAACAAAATTATTTTGAATAACGTTTTCCTTTCAATAACATGCTAAAGTATTGGTTAACATTTCTTATATTTTTATTCTCTCCTTCTCTTACGTCTAAGTCCAAGATTAACCATACCATGAGCCATTTACGGGATTTATTTTCGAAAGAAACTGATCTCAAATATTTCAGATAGACATGAGCATCAAAATTAATAATAATAAAAAAAGATAAGGTGAGGCTGGGTTTATGAAGTTACGTTTTTTCGCTGGAGCACGATTGGGTACTTGTATTAGCTTGTGCCGCCTGAAGAAGGTGACAACAGACAAGAAAGCGAAGACCAATTCTGTAAAACCGATATATACTCTAACAATAATGGTCACAATAAGAAACCACTAAGCACCCATGAAGCGATCTAAAGACTAAGAATTAAGCACACCTGGTTATTATGGTGGATCTAACAAACAGTAAGCTGTAAAGTAAGTCATCTGGGAGAGCCTTCTCGACTGTGGGAGGCTGCAATGAAATTCTCAGAAAATTGAGATCAAAATAAATATGCACCAAAGAGGGAGTCATTTTTACTGTCATCCACTAGGAAATGTACTACTGTCTATTTAACCTTTTCCAATACAACTTTTAATTTTTTTTTTATTTTATAAAATAGGATAGCTTTACTGCACCTGAGCAAAGGAACTCACACTCACGATTGTGAAAGGCCAAGGCACTGGGTTTATGTCACACCCCTAGGCTTGTGAGCTTGGTTATCAGGGTCATAAATAGCAAATAAGTATATCAAAACGTGAAGAAAGCAGTGTTTCAGAATCCAGTTTTAGAACTTAAACATATATTAGAACTTTAATTTTTTTGTGTTATTACCACTTTAATACAGAGTAGGTGGAGTGAAATAATATCACTTATACGTTTACTTAAGAATGGTGTTAGTTTGATAACCTTTAAATTTTAATGGCATACGTAAGAATATTATTTAAAAATGTCAGTTCTCTCAGTTGCGTATCTTAGCTTTCATTGTAAGCCACGTGAATGCCTCTCATTGTTTCTTTTGAGAAGTCATTAAGCTACACCATTTCCGGTTTCTTATATTTTCTAATAGTCTACCGTCTTAGACCCAAAGTCTGCTTTCTGAAATACATGCAATTCTAATTCCCCCTAGGTGTTATTTTCCCCTCAATGTGTATCTCTTGAAATTACGCATCCTTGTTTCCGATTCTTAATAACCACCATGTGGAATACTTTCGTATGAGAATAAATATGCCATGCGATGTTAAAGAAAATTTCCTTTCATTCAAACTCCCCTAAATTATTGTTATATATTAACATTGGCAAGATGCCAGCCGAAAAAGTTTGTTCTTACCCTCAAAAGTGGTAAGGAACTACGAAAGAAAAAAAACATATCTTGGTTAACCCTGCGAAGTCATAGAAAGTTAAATCATCCGTTGAAAAAATATAAAACCATATCAAAAGTTTAAAGTACGTTTTACGGAATTCTCTTCGTTTCGTAACTTTCAGATTCAATTTTTACCAGACAGAAAATGAAAGATCCCTCCGAGACAGCGCAATTGTGTGGAAGTAAAAATTAGTGCTGAGGTTGAATTCCAGCATCTAGGAAAAGTCAAGAAGAGCTATTATTCCTTCAAACCCACCACGAAACAGGGTGGGAAGAGAAGGTTGGGAAAGTTCTCTACTTGAACTTAGGAAATGTTACATAACTGTGAAATCTAATCATACAACATGGCCTGCAGCTGCAGTCCTGGAAAAAAAGAGAGGATATTTTTCGAGCTGGGTAGAAAGTCTCCGAGAAAATAAAAGATGAAACGCTGAAGAAAATAGAAATAACTAAAACCATTTATCATGTAGCATAAAAATAGAGAGCAGATCTTTTATAGACTTTTCTTAATTTTTAGAGTTGAGGGGGTTTCTAGAGATTTTTCACATCTTGTGCAATTTACAAAAGCACAGCTGAAGGCACTTTTGGAATAATGCAAATATGAGTACAGAGTTCGTACGAAAATATACATGTTAAAAACTAAATATCTGAAATGCTATCAAGGCTGCTCTTGGAACAATCGTTGCTTTCAATAGACAATGTTAGTAGAAAAATGTATCTTGAGATTCCTATATCTAGATTCAACATTTCCATTCAAAACATAAGCAGTGTGTGTATGTATATTTGTATCTTTTTTATTTCGGATCCCAGCAAATCTCAAGGGATGAGGCTGCTAGGCCATACTTCTTTTCTTGACCTCATTGGTAACCAATAACAGAGAGGTCGACTAGTGGAAAAAAGGACAAGGCTAAACCATACACTTTACATAATCGTGCCCAGTGCTTTGCTTTACTCTTGAGATATCACGTAATCACTCGCACACATACACCACATGCATACACACACACGCACACACACATATATCTGTGTTTGTTTATATATATATATATATATATATATATATATATATATATATATATATATATATATATATATGTGTGTGTGTGTGTGTGTGTGTGTGTGTGTTTATATAAATATATAAATATATAAATATATATATATATATATATATATATATATATATATATATATATATATGTATATACATATATTACGTTACGCTTCATTCCCGTTGCGTATCGTGACATTTATGAGGTCGGCGCAATAAAACAAAACAAAGCCGAAGAAAAGTTGGAGTTGGAGATCTTCAATAAATCTAACGCTAGTCAGCAAAAGTTTTAATTATTGTTGTTACCCCGTGAAGGAGGGTGGGGGAAGGAACAGGGAAGGAAACTGTCATGGCAAGAAAACTTACCAAAGGCTTAGTAAGTGTTGTTTAGTTGCCTCTTCGGAAAGCAAATCAAATAACACTGCGTCCGGGGTTGAAGTACGACTGAAAGAGACTTTTCAACGCGAAAAATTTCGAAGAGATTGAAGGAAAACGAAAAGATGAGATGAAAATCTGAAATTTCTCTGATACCATGATACTAAACTTGTCGTGGTTTTTAGAAAACTCAATTCTTAGGTGTTTTGTTAATCAGGTACCAGTCATGAGAAACAATATACTCCTTTTACAGAGTTTTTTATTTTAATAATTTCCTCCAATTTTGTTGAAAAGTATCAAACAGAGTAGATAAGAAATTTATTGCAAGTAGTCTTCCAAAGGTAAAACTATTTAAGCTTTTATCAGTACTTTACAAATGACCTGTTTCCCTTTTCTCTGAGTATAATTTATGATCATATACTTCTGGTGAGGTTTCATCTCACCTTGAGTTATAGTAAATAACATACATAATATATATATATATATATATATATATATATATATATATATATATATATATATATATATATATATATATATATATATATATATATTGTGACGTGTGTGTCTTGGCTGATCATTTATTGTTCAATTTACGTAATTTTCACTGCCCTGCAAACCAAGAATACACTAACCTGTCACTTGAAGCCACGAATTCACCTCAAAGACAGTCGTTAATTAGCCAAAGGTCGCCAGTTAAGGGTAATTAACCTTAACAAAGAATATTCAAGGAATAAAGACTTTATGATGGACGTCACCAACTGCGGACGCATACAAAGAATCTCTACTCGTTAAGATGGTTTTAAATACAACGCAACAGTTCCTCCAAACAGTGAACGCTAGGCATAACGAATACCAG